>NC_060233.1:27708982-27914476 GCF_021155775.2 Neodiprion pinetum
CGGGCTATGCGTCTTTCCGATTACCAATCGATAGTCCACCCCCAAGGTCCTGGATACCAGACAGTATCTTTATCTCACCGTTTCTTTCAAGCCGTGTTTTCGTTCGCTCGTTCAGGGGATGACTGAAGGTCCCAATTCCTGACACCCGGCGATTTCTCTCCCTCGAATCGCCCTTACAGGCACAGATCGGTGCAATTAACTTTAAAAGGCGGCGCCACCTGCGCCGGTAGTTGTCGAAACGACGGTGACCTTGAGTCGAATGGACATCGAGTCGTGGCGTAACGGCATCAAAGGTGAAAAGGCTGTTTCGAGGGTCAGGGATGATCGTTGGATTTAATCAAAGATTGAACGTTCGAGTCTTCTGGACTGGAGCGCGTCGCAATCTCGTATCGCATTTTATTTCCCGTCAAGTTTTCCCGCGCTAATCATCAGCTCGAAACGACGCTTTCCATCCCGCTTCGAGCAGGAAGTTTTAATGAGTGTGGAATTAGATATCCGGCCGACTACCGCCCTCATCCTCCACTGCACTCTTCGGACTCGGGAGTAGACGATTTGAAACTTGCAGACTGCAGCTTGCAAGCACGAACGGAGTTCTGGGCCTCGGAGTGCCTCGTGATACCTCCGCATTCTGAACCTCGGCTCAAACGCGGTGTAACGAACAACCAAAGCTTACGCCAAAGGCGTTTCAACCCTCGGCAATTTTCCCCCCTCGCGAAATCATGGACGAGATGATTTCGATGCAAATATGCAATGCATACGCGCTGGTTCTACTTGGCGAATCTATTCAAAATCTAATTGGGGTTCGGGCCGTTGTTCTCTCGATCAATCAGCTAAATTTCATTCCAACTATGAATTGGCCCTGCCTTTGAACCATTGAATCGGGCTTATAGGCAATCACACCTTGCCCGTTTACTCGCGCGATTCGGTCAGTTTCGATTTTCAACATTTTACCCACACGAAACTTTTTTTCATTGATCGGCGAGTGGCGTAAGCATCATTGTGTTGAAACTGAAACTTCATTTCGGAGAAAACTTTGAGTGATTCGACTTCTTTTCATTTCATGGCTAGAATTTAGAAAAAAAAAATTCAATCGAGCTGCGATACTCTTTAGCGAATTGTAGCGAGTTATCGATTTTATTGAAACTAATTGTAAGTTTGTACTTGAACCTGGACTCTGATAGAACATGTGGTATTATTTGCTCTCTATTCAACTCTGTAAATAATTCACTCTCATAAGCGACACAGAGACTTGCGGATTAGGTGTATTTTCCAAATGTATAACTCTTCGATATTCTCTTTGACCTGAAGGTTGAAAAAATATTACACAACAATCCCGCCGTGCTAGACATACATGTGATATATAATTCTAAGGAAACTGCTAATTAACAATTTAGATGGTAAATATGTTCATTCTTGACAAAGCCAAAGAATTTTTACCATCAATTCGGCGTTGAAAAAACCTGAACATCAGAATGCTTCGACAAATTCCATAATTAAACCATTTATTATTGTTCATGTACAAAACCCGTTGACAGAAAAACTGAAATTCGTTATAAAAGGCCCTAAAAAGTTGGGAAATTTTTAGTCTCTACTATCATACGCTGAAACTCTGCAAGTCTAACAACTTGCCGTTCGTTTCTATACCTTGGACACCAAGAAACCTTACCGTTATATCAACAAAGCATCTCCCTACAATTACTTCACCCGACATAAATCCACCGAGAAAAAACTCAACCCAATCCAGTGATGATCGCAAGCCTCCATAGCTCAGGGGTTAGAGCACTGGTCTTGTAAACCAGGGGTCGAGAGTTCAAATCTCTCTGGAGGCAGGTGAATTTTTTTCAACCAAAAACCGTCGGAATGAACTATTCGAATAGCAAATTCGTACCGTAGAGGGTTTCCGGAGGATCACGTGTACGAGGATCGACAGGATCTGAGCCTCTTTCGTCTTTTTTTTTTTTTTTCCTCCCCTTCCCCTTCCCGCCATCCTCCGCTGATTCCATTCGGGGTCCGGCTTCGCTTCCTGATCCAAATTGATCCGATAATCAAACTCGCAACTAATTTTCCCCGCAGCTAGCTGGACTGAGTCGCCGCTTACGGGTCGGCTGTCAAATTAGATTGTCGACCCGCTTCGCGTTCCTGTCGCTCCCGCGCTACCAGTCGTGCGGTTTCCCACCGACCATTCCCCGCGAATTTCCCTCAAATTGTTTTACCCAAACTTGGAGAGTTTAAGCGCCATTAAACAAGTCCGTAACGCGTCGCTCACCCCTCGCCTGGATACCATTGCCTAATAAAACTGTACCAATTTTATCCGAATGTGGGGTTCTTCGCCTGGTTTACTACCTTCAATTCTAGATCCGCACTATTACACGGATCGCTCAGTGCCAACTCCACGCGATATCCAACCGAATCAAATCGTCCATTTCGGCAAAGAAATTCACGCACATCAACATCATTTTTTTTTCATTTTTTATAGACTAAGAAAATTGACAGGTTCAGAATTACACGCAATCCCTGATATATATTTTGATTTTGTGCATTGATTAGGCAACTTTTTTCACGTCATTGTCCAAAATTTATCGCTACTTGTCAAAACTTTGTCATCACGTTTCGACAACTAAGTTTCTTGCTGGTATAATAATTCATCAGCCGATTTGAAACTCTTTGTCACAGTTTGCAACGGGTTTATTTTGCGCGCCATTTTCGTGACGTCACTAATCAGTACACCTAACCTAACCTCGAATCGCTGTTCCAACCTAAGAAACGCCGAATGGCGCGCACATTCGAAACACATTTTACAACTCTCGTAACTTTCCATAGCTATTCTCAATAAACTTCACACCGCATAGGTTAATTTTAGTAGGTATAATATGTGACTGGAAATTTTTTTGTCTTACTTTAATTACTGGTGAGGCAAATTTCATCGACAACCTAAATTAATCTAAATCTAATTGTTACATCGATCTGTCTACACTTCTGATGTAAACGTGCGACGGGTCTGTGTAATAGGAAACGGTAACTTCGTATCAATTTTTGTAAACATTTGGATTTGTTGAGAAATGGAGAAAACGAGGCGATGGAATTGCGGATGATTCACATCACGCTTAGAGAAGAGAAGAGAAGAGAAGAGATTACCTCCTGGATTGTAACAAGGCACGAGGCTGAATATAGCAACGATTAGCTTTGGTTCCTTACATAGGTAAACTTCGAATCTTAGTCTGCAGGGCCTCCTCAATATACATTTGTGATTACTCGCTCGTGAAATACGATGCTAATTGAAGTTACGCGAGATATTGCAGCTGAAACGAGACACGTCGAGTCTGTTTAGACGTCTTAGAACCCGAAACGTGGATCTATCGTACAACGGGAGTTTTCTGTGGAACTTCCCACTCAACGCGAACTCTGTAGCGATAGTCACTGAGCTGAAAATAATCGATGCATCGATTAATCGAGTCGAAAAAAATAATCATAACACAACTCGATTGAATGGGTAAAAATTACTCGATTGATCTGTTGTTTCGTATTTTTTTTTTAAACGGTGCATATGAAACCAAAATTTCTTAAATTTCAGTACGTAGTCTTGATAGGGAAAAAGTTTTTTGATTATTTATAGTTTCGTTCGAAATATTTTTCAATTTCAGGTGAAAACGTTCGTTTATCTTTCACTTATTACGTCAAATAGGAGCAGTATAATGATAATAATTCATTTTTCATCACAAATTTATATTGCATTGCGTCGTTCATAATTGTAGTAAAAAAAAAAAAAAAAAAAAAAAAAACAGATTTTCAGGTAAAATAATCGAGTTTGAAAAACAATCGACTATACTCGATTAATCGGGGAAAGATAATCGATTTAATAGAAGATCCATTAGTTTTTCATTCTTAGCAAAAAGATAGGCAACGTAATATGTACGTTTTGAATACGCAGCAACAGAAAATGAAACGTGTGTGTACATATTACAAAGTTTCACGTCAATTCAATTTAATTCAAATTAGCTTTTCCACGTCCCGTATTTTTGGTATTGAATCTGTTTACGTTCATTGTATTATTTATCACACAATATTAATAACAATTGGGACGAATGTGATTTTGAAACAATGACATCTTGACATTGTTGGAATTTTGCTCCATAAATTTCTTGTTATATCTCTTCGCAAGATAATATCTTTGCTCAAGTTTCTGAATTGAGATTCCGCAAAGAAGAAATCCCAGAGATATTCTCCGTGAACTTTCGAGTCTCTCTGACATGGGTTGCACATTTCTGCCTCGAGGAACTTTCTGATTTCTTACTATTTCTCAACGTCATTTCCTTTTTCTTTGAAAATTCATCTGTGCAGGTTTTACCGCCAGTTTCTTGTACAGTTCGGTGTTTTACAGTGAGTTTCCTTGTGTTGGAAAAATTTCGAATCCTTCACTGTAGTAGATTTTTACGATTATTTTCTTCGGTAGAGAAAAATATTTCATCGACTCTATTGAATTTTTTTAATTTATTTAACAGACGATAGACGCACGATAATATTTATTGACCTCAAAAATTTGCAGGAAAAAAAAAAATAGAAACATGTGATCGATTAATATTTAAACTATCCGAAAAGTTGTAAAATTTATGACAGAAAAATTGACGTTCATTAATGAAAGTCAAATTCCATATTTATAGGCTTTGCGAAAATTTTAAAGGAAATTTACACAAAGTCAAAACGTCTTTTCATTGAAAAAATCTGAGAAACAGCTTCGATTTATACTCTTACCTAGAAAGGCTGACCAATTGTGGAAACTATTGAAAACTTTCCGCCGTAGAACAGAAGCCCGCAAATGACAGATATCGAATTCAGTGGGTACGGAAAAGCCGTCTGCAAGGTATTGTCGAAACGGGGGCGGATTCAACGAAGCCGCAACCCGCGGATCCGATAGTTTGAAACAAAAGAGAACCGCGAAGTTATGGATATACGGCGACGAAGAGAAGTCGAAAGTGGGAAGTCAAAGTTCAGGGCGCTGCGTTGCAAAGGGCGGGAAGGTTAGAAGGTCAGTTGAAAGAGCGGGCCGGAAACCCGGGGCGCAGATGTCGTGATTGGACCATTGTTCGACAAATTGCTTCGTTGAAATTAATTTGAAATCAATTTCCGGAACGGCGATCGCCTTCCCCTTCCCTCTCGCCCTTCGTCGCGCAATAATTTACATACCAGGCATGCCGTTAACGTAAAACGTTCGCAGGATGATATTAAATAAATATATAACGCGAGCCCAAATAATTGTGAAATTTAATTTTCGCATTTATACGATGTCCAACTTGTCGGAAAGTTTTTTCAAGTGAAAATTTCAAGATTTAGTTATACACACAGGTACAATGAGAAAAATTGCATTTGTTACAGTAACTGGAAAAATTCAGAAAACAGGTATCGTTAAAAAACACTGTTTAAATATTGTTGAAATTGCGAAAAACGAGGTACGCGTAAACATTCTGCGCTATCGTCTATCCTTTTTTGGCTATTGCAACGCAAAATCAGTTTTTGAGGTTCACTCTACTTTTTTAGTTAAATAAGGCTTTAACGTCGATTTATTGTTACACGAGCATTAAATTTTCGCAACAGCTGCAAGAAAATGTAGCAACAGGATTCGTAATGAGAAAGAATAGTAACGGATAAGAGACTTTCCGGTAACAGCTAGAAAACTAATTTTCATTTTCTACCTGGAACTATATTTTTCGATTGTGGTAAAAAATGAAAATATTTAAGGACCGAGCGGTAACCGGAAATAAAAATTTCTCTCGGTGTATCGTATGAAAATCCTCTAATTTTCAAACACAGTTTTGAACTTTTGTCTTCGAATTTTCAGCACTTTCTGTCACCCGAGAAGAAATACGACTCGATACACTTTTGCGTAAGAGAGTTCGCCCATTGCGAATATCAGATCGAATTTCATGTACTGTCGGAAAACACGCTTTTTCGAGTTTTAAGTCCTGTATATGCGAAGGGTATAAAAATACATTGTTCACATTTTCTTGTGTAGAGAAATAAACATTTTGGTGTATGACCTGAAGTTTTTATAAAGGGATGGAGATGAGATTATAATTAAATCGAGATTCTTCGGTTTTATGATTTCAACGCCTTTATCGGACTTTATGGGCAAATTTCGTTTATGTCCCTCATGAAATTGCTGCAAAGCCCATTTTGAAAAATGGGTATCAAAAACAACCACTCAACTGTTTTCAAGAATATTCAAAACATTTCAGGTTTAAAATGACAAAATTTTAATAAAATCTCAAGCATAAGTTGTAAACTCGAAATGAATTTTCAACTCAATATAGTGTGAATGGTTCACGAACTTAAAAAAATCAATACTCTTGAGTTTTTCATGCTGATTCACAAATTTTTTTTCGTTTCGGATTTGTCCGAAGGCTAGCTATAACCTTATACATTAAAAAGGATGATTTTTTATTTTAAAACCTGAAAATAAAACATTTTTACACCATCACATGTTCTCCATAAAACGCTTAAACTTCCAACTTGACCATTTTCTGTTAAAAAAAAACGAACTATTTTTCCTGCGATACTTAATCGCATTGAGAAAAAGTTCGAGATGTGATCATAAAGTAAAAGTATCAGTATACGTTTACAAATTTTTACCGTACATTGTCAAATTTGATTACCCGAGCTTTCGACACTGAATCGTATTACAAATTAATGTTACAGCAGAGTTATCGTAAAATTTGGATCATTGACCATTTTTCAGTCGGTATATCGTAGAAAGAAGTTACTTGTGCGATATTTTTCGCAATTGTTGTGAAAGTTTACGAAAGTGTTATTATACGTAAGCTGTAAATGAGGTTATCACACAAATTTTTCGAACAAGCAAAATATTAATGTCCAATCGACAAGTGCGCGTATTTGAAAACTTGTTGCCCTGTAACGCGAAATACCGATAAGCTTTTTTATGGTATTTTTTTATTTTTTTTTTATTTTTATTTCCTATTATATACCTAGCACCTTTTTTACGATGATACCGTATCGGAGTTTGTTTCATGGAAACATGAAACCGCAGCTATGGGGATAACGATATTCTCATGGTGTGAGTTTTACGCGGTTGATATTTTACAAAGAAGGAAAAAGAAAACGTTGTTTTTTCTCCTTATTTCAGCCTCGATAGGCATTTCATGAAAAATGATACGCATCTCAACGTGACGTTGAATTTCCAAAAACGAACTCTTCCCGATTTCACGATCAAAATACCATTTGCCGGTAAAAATAATGATATTATTACTTAAGCTTTTCTTGGTAAAGAGAAGTTTCCAAATGCTGATTGACATTTTTCGGGCGAATAAACAATTCTCTAATCAATACTAATAACGAAGTATTTCTAGCATCACGCGATGTGTAGTACAAAACGAAGTCGATCGTATTCGAAACTCGTGTACGTAAATAATTACATTCTGAAATCCAATGTCATGTAAACTCCCATTAAATTACCAACAATCCCATTAGGGAAATGGTTAAGCCCCCTATAGGATTACGTTGGCATCTGTCATTCGATGAATTCGAAACACGAATCGAATTTACATGTACATATAACCTGTATTAATACAGCACAAAGATAATTATTCGAAAGTAATCAGCAAAATCTGTTTAATTAATTCGTTACAAATACTAATATCCGTAATAACAACCGGCTGATCATTATTGTATAATTAAGTTGAGTATGAAATTCTTTTGAGAAAATTACGTGGAGTAATTTGAGAGTTTATAAAGTCACCTTAGGATCTCCAACACGTTTATAAAGCTCGTTTAAAGGTTATCAAAGTTTAGGGAATGAACAGAATTATCTTTTAAGGAATAAACGGAACTTGTAAAAAATTACGGACTTGGTTTAACGGATAACGAGCTTCCTGAACGAATGATAAAATGTTTGAACAATAAAGTCTAATTGTTATCATAAATCGGTGAACGAAAGTTTTTTGTTTGTAATAATTTCGGTGTATTTTGTTTGTTTTTTTTTTTTCTCAACGTAGAGATTATATACTTTTAGAATATATTGAATTTTTTTCACGTCACAATACACGTAACGCGAATTCCGACTGAATAAGAAAATTCCCGAAGAAAAGGAATTTTGTTCGTTAAATTCTTTCGATTTTTATCGACCGCAATCGTTCAAATTGAGAAGATGGGGAAAAAATTGAAACAAAAGACTATCGCGAAGTTATATTTGCTACGTCGCAATCGCAATTGTGTCGCCTCCATAGCTCAGGGGTTAGAGCACTGGTCTTGTAAACCAGGGGTCGAGAGTTCAAATCTCTCTGGGGGCAGGTATTTTTTTTTTTTGTTTTTGTTATGTTTTTTTTTCAACGCTTCATTTCGTACGAAATTCCCATTTACTCGCATCTTCTTAACTTATTTACTCGTTTGACATTTTCAAATCATCGCAAACTCGAAAGGAACGAATCAAGCTATTGTATAAATCTTGGACGATAAAATACGTACGAACCATTATTATATGATCAATTAATATACAACGATAATTCGACAAATTCACCGCATATTTTCATCAGAATCGTTCAGCACTAATTACGCGGTTTCGCCAATATGTACACATTTAAACAGGTGAATACATAAATGCGGTGCGATGTGGATGGGTGTGGAAATTATTTGAACCGATGAAGCGTCGAACCGGTCACACCTGTCTGAACAGACGTGGTATGACAATGTACATTGTACGGATACGGTGAAAATATGGTTTGTCGAGCGGATATTAACGTTTTAATTCTCTTGTAAAACGGATGATTAATTTCATAGGGAAACAGGAAATAAAAAATTTAACCCTTTTTTTCTCCGCGTTTTTTTGCTGCGATGAAGATACCGTGATCTCACACAGAGAAAAATTTCATTTGATACAGTAACTAGAAAAATTCAGTAAAGCAGGTATCGTTGAAAAAAACTGTTTGAATATCGTTGGAATTACGAAAAACGAGGTACGCGTAACCATTTTGCGCTATCGTCGATCCTTTTTTGGCAATTGCAACGCAAAATCAGTTTTTGAGGCTTACTCCACTTTTTTTAGTTAAATAAGGCTTCAACGTCAATTTGTTGTTCCACGAGCATTGAATTTTCGCAACAGTTGCAAGAAAATATGGTAACAGTGATCGTAATGAGAAAGAATAACAACGGATTCTAGACTTTCCGGTAACAGCTGGAAAACTAATTTTCATTTTCTACCTAGAACTATATTTTTCGATTGTGGTAAAAAATGAAAATATTCAAGGACCGAGCGGTAACCGGAACTAAAAATTTCTCCAAGTCTTCACAGATATTTCACACGTCTAGAAAACGCACGACGGTTGTCCAAACGATAAAAAAATGAATGAGATCAATTCATCGTATATTTCGACGGTTACAAGTACGCGTGCAGCGTGGAAAATATAGCAGCAATGAGGATAAAATTCTCACTGTTGTTACAAGCCGGGCCTCTCTTTAAACTCGAGCAACGCCCACGGCACTCGAAATATTCAAACACCATGCACACACACACGCACACACCAGTGCAATCACACGTCTTCACACAGCATTAAATATCGTTCCGTCTCGCCCGCTTTTGATGCATCAAGAAGCACCAATAATTTTCCGGCTTTTCCCGACCGCCGCTGTAGCGTAAAAACCGCACGCGGCCGGCCAGTGACGGCAAAAATTTGGTCCGTCTTGTTCCGATGAATCAGACTCGAATGAGGTATGCTAATGTTTATAACCGTTTTGTCCAGTGTTTGCAATTCCTGGATTATTTTTAACCGCGCAAACGGAATTCTCTACAGAAATCTTACCAAGCTTTTCGTCTTCGTAGACTACACAAATTTGGCATTCATTCTCTACTTTGTACCGATTTTATTCAAGATGACTCGATGTTTATTGACGAATGTCTCTTAATCGGTTAGAGTTAGGAAAATTCTATCTCAGTACTATTTTATAGGTCGTAGAATTTTCTATAAGAATCTGTACTTAAATAGTTTATAAGTCAAGCAGTTTACCGAAAAGAAATATTGAAATATCTTCCGTTTTTTTTTTTTTTTTTTTTAAGCGTTATTTAAATGGAACCTGGAAGAGCTCATTATTTGGCTGAAATATTCATTTGAGATGCTCTACCGATTGAAAATTTTTTTTTGTTCATATTGACACACTCTATTACTTACTTAATGGTACTAATAAAAATTTAATCTCCTCCGACGACGAGGCAAGATTTTCTATCAAGTTCGCGTCCGAACAAATCATATTGTTAAAATATTTCTATATGCAGTTATTTTACTGTAATGACAGACATTTATAAACAGCTGACAGTTTTCAATTTGTAAAACTGATTCCAAGACGTAAACAATACCAATTCCAGGATCGTGTCACTATCAATAAAAAAATAATATACGATATAATACATGCGACAATGTTAAACTGAGAGAAATTTTTAGTTCCGGTTACCGCTCAGTCTTTAACTATTTTCATTTTTTACCACAATCGAAAAATATAGTTCCAGGTAGAAAATGAAAATTAGTTTTCTAGCCGTTACCGGAAAGTCTAGTATCCGTTACTATTCTTTCTCATTACGATCGCTGTCGCTACATTTTCTTGCAACTGTTGCGAAAATTTAATGCTTTTGCAACAATAAATTGACGTTAAAGCTTTGTTTAACTAAAAAATTAGAGTAAACCTCAGAAACTGATTTTGCATTGCAATTGCCAAAAAAGGATCGACGATAGCGCAAAATGGTTGGGCGTACCTCGTTTTTCGTAATTCCAACAATATTCGAACCGTTTTTTTAACGATACCTGTTTCACTGAATTTTTCTAGTTACTGTGAGAAATGAAATTTTTCTCAGTGTAGCAATGGCGCAGAAAAACTCAAGCTGCACACATGCAGCAGGGTTATACATGATATTGTTTATAGTAGACTCGAGGAGTAATGGCTTGACCAGGCCTCCACATCTCGTATAAAGATCACTACACGCCAGTCAAGATGCCCTCATTATACTCGCCTACTCTCAATTTTCACTCGTTCTAATATCACGATACGAATATCTGTCATACTTGTGCAACTTGTGACTGATTGTGAGTGAGTTCAATTCGCTCACTCAGAGCGAACCCTGCAATAACAATCTCTGCAATTGTCGTAGGTATGTTTGAAATGCCGCATATGTGCATCTGCACCGAGTTCGGATAAATTGAGCGAGGCGATCTTCCTTCTTAAAAATTTTAATAAGGTTTTCAAGATCTGTTCGGTTTTTTTTTTTTTAATCGATTTTGATTAGCCTTTTTCACGATCCGAAATTTTCAAAGCTTGAAAGCTTTCGAAGCTTCGAGTAAATTGTTACGTCATTTTACAAGCATAAAAACAAAATCGAGATTGTTATTCAAATTTTGATAAGGGCAAAAAATAATCTGCATTCAGAGAAAAACTGTTAAAGACACTTTATTACGCTCTTAGTTTTTCTCAATTCTGTGAGGTAGCTTGATTATTTTTTAATCTATTGTCAAAATACTGAAATTCCATCACAATCTTCAGGTCCACACAATTCGAATGTCGGTTAATACTTGTGTGTTAAAAAAATACATTTATTACCATTTTTCTGTGTTACATGCGTTTTTAAATAAAAATCATAAATAATTCTAATCCATCTTTCGTTCTCAGAATTCGTTTTTTCGTCTTCGTAGAAAACGCAAGAGATTTCAGATAAACACAATGTCGTATATACGCACTATAATTGCTTCATTTGCGCCTATCAGCCTAGGAATACAGCACGTGATAGCGTGCAGGAAGTATTATCGAGTGATTACAGGTATACGTGCCCAGGTTTGTGTAAATAAAAATAGAAATCGAGGTGAGAGAATAATTACTGATGATTCCAGCATAGCCATCGAAACCGATTAGTACCGCAATAATTCTAGTCTGAGCTCTCGGAATTTGTTTCGTAATTATTTTGCACTTTGCTTTTTACCTCAGCACAGGCATAATCCTCAGGTATTTTTTAATTACTTATTCAATTAACCTCGTAAATTCCTGGAGAACCTCAATTTACGTCTACGTCTATAGGTGCGAATTTAATGAATATCGTTGAAGGATTTGTACGTTATAATAATTTGTTCGAGCCGTTTTTTTTTATCTGAGACTAATATAAGCCGGTTTTACAGTGCAGAAAATTTAATGTTTCATACGTGAAACCAGAACTTTAGACTGCGGATTCAATTTGAGACAAGATTGATTAAGAGTTGTTGAATTTTGAAAAATTCCTGTTACTGAGAATCTTGAATGAAAAGTGGTTTGAACTTTATATATTTACTACGATATTCTCTATATCTCAATTTTTTAGTGTGTAGAATTCATTGAGACTATCAGAGTGTGTAGTTTTAGGCTAATATGCATTGATTAAAGTAGTTCACTCTAATCAAAAATGAAAATGAAAAATATCAAGAGACCCTTTTTGCAAGCAACAATATTTAGTACAAAAAAGGTCTCTTGATATTTTCCACTTTTGTCTGCGTAATTTCCACGCGAAATCGACGGTGAGTTAAGGTGAGCATTTTTTTACGCGTTACTTCAATGTAAAAACGAAAACTCGAAAGCGAAACCTCTAAATCTTATCCGATCGAGCTCAAATTTGCAGGTGATTTTTTTTCACCGTTAGACGTCAGTTTTATGAGGGATCCACGCTAAAGAAATCCTTCTTTTTTTTTTAGATGAACCACTCTTATATTGATATAATATTCCTAAATTCTTAATCCTTATACGTACAAACTTTTTATATAATTCAAATCATTTCAACCTACATCTTCTTTCAAATAAATTACTGTATATTATTTTGATAAACATGACCTGCTACCGGAAGCAATCGACCATTTGCACAAAAAAGGAAAAATCGTTTAGAGTTTGCAGGTTTGTATTAACGATAAATTTAATGTACAGTACAGTAAAAGTTTATTATTTTCCGTTCAATCGTACAGAATTATTAAAAAAGAGTATCGCCTTGCTTAAAAATAGATGTTTCGTTAGTTTTGCATAATTCTCTCCTGGTTATACGTAATAGAAAAACTGAAGGAGAAGAAAAAAGAAAATACAAAGATTCACTTCGTTTTACAAATACAAGAATTCTTTATTTCACAATATTTTGATAATTAATATTTATAAAAAATACCGTCTTTTCTAGCACTTTTGTTTTACATCCTTTTCTTAATTCTGCCATTAATTGGAGGTTTTTTTTTTTTTATGACCTCTTGAAAAATGATATCGAGAATGAGAAATTGAATGTAATTGAAGATACTAGTTAGAAATTGAATCGAAATACGGTATGCATGCCGAAATTGTATCATTAAAACAAGATGAAATTCATTTGTCTCCATCTTTCCTCCGACGATAACTCTTGTTGAGTAAAAAATTAATCAATATCAACCACAAACTGTGACTGGGGCGAAATGCCCGACAATAACACCGATATTCTGCGAACATCTGATTGTATAACTTATAACAACGTCGATAATAATTGTTTCAATTGCGGGTCGGAATTACAAGGAGCAATTTACGAGGATCTAACGGTCGGCGAAGATTCGTTCCAGCCTGGCACGCAGAGTTTACGGCTTTTATATTGGCCTCATGAGGTACGGAATATTCTTAACATGTCTCTCGTGTGTTGCGTACATAAATAGAAACAAATAAATCGGGCGTCATTGCCGAAGGATTTTTCGCTGACAATGAATGAGAGACCGCGAGTGTCAAGTGATTTCGACACAGTGGCCTCAGTATCGTGAATCGTGATGTAAGTATTTTGCTTGATTGTAACAATAAATATCACAACGTTGCAGGCCTTATTTATACGCACACACACACACACACACACACATAACAGCGGTAATTGCTAACGATATTCACCTCATTGTGTGCTGATGCAGGAAATTGAGAATAGCCTCTGATCATTTATATTGACATTCATGTATGCGAAGTAATCATTTATCTGCATGCGGTATATCCGTAAAGGTATATGTGGAGCAATATACGCACTTAATTTGTCTCGTCTCGTTAATCTGACGTAGATGGTACTCGTTACGTTCATATATCTGAACTGACGATGGAAAAAAAAAATTTATTCGATATTTTATTGATTTTATAAGTAGCTACGACGGGGATTAACTCTTTTGCAAAGACGACAAAGAATAAAGAAATAACTCCTTGAAATTTAAAAATCAACCGCGCATGCGCCAAATAATTCGATCTCATTGGTCGGGGAAATCTTCCCGCAGCGTCATCAAGTCATTAGTCAAAGTTCCCAACAATGGTTTGTTTTCTTTGACTAATTGTATAGACATTAAAATAAGAAAAAAAAGTAAAAAAAAAACAGGTTCACAGTGAAATTTCTGTCACAGTTTCCTAATAAAAAGAAAAAAGAAAAGAAAATTGCAATTCCGTATATTCGTGAAATTCTTTGATGCGTTATTGCGCTTTTCGAATCAATTATCGCATCGGTAAAATAGTACAAAATTGGAAATTCCACTTATTCGTAAAGTACGTGATTGAAAAACATTATCGAATTAACGAATGGTCACAAATGTGTTAAGAAGCAGAGGGAATGAACGTGTCAAATAATTAATAGCCTCGAATTCAGCTCACGTTCAAAGTTCATTTAAGAGACTAACTTACAGATTTTCGGGACAAAAGAACATTCTATTAAAACTATATAATTGCTTAAAACTCGCTAATAATTGTGATTTTCTCAAAAAAAAAAAAAAAAATAACGAATCGGAATCGTAGTTCATTAACAAGTCAAATTAGCATTATATTTCTGAATTTTCAAGCCGGACGCGTAAATTCTTACCGCAACTTGGACAATTGCTTGTAAATTTATCTTTTCTTGCGACAAAACAAATGCAATTTCATATCGTTGATATTTTCACGCTCGGCAATAAAATTAAACGAAAATCGCAATCCCCAAGAAATTTCCAAGTTGTTATTTCTCGTTCGCTTGCGCATTTCGACGTTTATTCCCGTGAACGGAGCTTGAGCGTTCAGCACTTAAGCACAGCCCCCGTTTTGTGCAGTCTCGAAGCTGTATCGGGAACGGTGAAAACGTCTAGAATTAGGTTGACTTTTATAATAGGGCATGCTCGTTAAGGTAACTTAGTTCCGGCGATGCCTTGGCGCCCGCTGCAGCACGCCTATTCCGGCATATAAGGCGAAGCTCAGCGAACCTCGTTAAAGTGTACTTTGTGCAAGTTACATCGGCCCAGGTAAGTGGTTGGCTGCTTTTGCCGTACGCTGCAGGCTGAAAGCATACCGGCTACAAAGTTACACCCAAGTTAAGGCGCCTTCGAGGTGCTATCTAGGAAATTTCTACCTACCTCGGTCGAACACCTTCGGAGTCTCGTGATGTTCCGGTATCCTCGCCATTAGTCCGTGGCCACATTGCGCTACATAGACGGGTGAGGAACGTCGATTTCCCGTCGACTTCACGCATGTTGTGCAACGTTGAAAACTAAGAGACACGGGTTTATATTCATCGGCGGAAAAGTGGGTTAAAGGGGTGAAAACGAGCCCCAAAGATGGACACCCAATGGAATGGTCTCATGATGCGCTTGGCGTGTTCGAATAAAACCGACCCTGAAATGTTTTTATTAATGAACGAAGCGTGAAGAAACCATCCCACTGGGTGTCCATCTTTGATAGTTGCGTTCACCCAGTTCAACCATTTTTCCACCGATAAAACCATACGTGTCTTTTATTTATTTCTTTATTTAGTTTCCGTCGATCAGGATAATAAATTTATGTTGGTTGTCAGAATTTGATTCGAAAACACGCCGTCTCGGAATTTTGTTTGACAACATTGCATTCCAAGTAATGCACCGAGAAAAATTTCATTTGTTGTAGTAACTGGAAAAATATTGTTGGAACTACGAAAAACTAGGTACGCGTAAACATTTTGCGATATCGTCGTTCCTTTCTTGGTTATTGCAACGCCGTTTTTTTTGGCTTACTCTACTTTTTTTAGTTTAAGTTCGAGTGAACGTGAACTTGGTCGGGCAATGATACGTGCATTTTGCGGTAGATACGAACTCGTACGTTATGTCATTGCAGCCTCCGAACATGTGCCAACATCTTACGTGCAGCTGGCCGCAACGCCGAGGATTCGAAGTAATGGATCGCCACGGAAATTAACAACCCTTACGCCCCGCGTCAGTGACTCGTGACCAGCTTTATGACCCTGTTGGAGACTTTTTCTCCTCTTAAAGAGGTTGCTTGCTGAAAAATCGATAGCTTTTATTTTTATCGCGAGTTTATCGCGCATTGAGTGTTAAGCATAAAACGTAGAGAAAGAAAAATTGGAAATGCTGTGATGATGAAACAAAAATTTAGATAATGATACTTCGTTTCGAATCGATTCAATGACGTTCGAAGTTTAGTAAGTTCGGTCGAACAGATGACGTTTTACTACAAAGTCAGCGAAAGAGATTTTCTTCGTCGTAATTAATATCGGTGCAATGTCGTAAAATTATACATCATACAAAGTCGTTTATGATAATCGATATTTATATTGATCTCACTTTGCACTTTCGGATATTGCAGTTTCTTTTATCCCAATTAGGACAGTAGCAAATTTTTAACTTGAAACAAAAACGTTTCATAATCAGTAGATTTGAAATTATGAATCTTGTGTAAAAAAAATCGCGTAGGTATGTTTAAAAAAAAATTAGGTAACCCAAATTGTAAGATCGAAAGAACTTGGAATCAACCTTCTTATATTTATTTTCATTTTAAACACTCGTCAACTTTTCGTTTACCGGTTATATTAACGAATTTAGTTTTTCTCGACGACTGTATTAAATTTTGCCATTCATACGAGTTCCCCATAATTTTACAAAAATTTAATCTCACGCATCTTGGATTCCTTTCCGAACATCATTCAAAAGTTGCCATAAAAAGACTTTGAGAAACAAGTTCGCCAAAACTTTTGGCAATAAAATGCATGAATTTTGCTCTGCCGAATTTCAAACAGTTTTGCTTTCTGTCGACTCTGCAAATTAATCACGCCTAACGACCTGGGTTTACAGTGTTTGGTACACAAGAAGCCAGATGCAGATCCCCGTTTCTGATACCGCGCTGATCTTTCCGATAATTAACCCTTTCCGGGTGGGAAAAACGATCGGAAACAGAGTCGAACAAAAGCTTCCTTTGGGAGGGATTCCAGGCGATCCCGAAACCCGGTTAGTTCACCGGAGGCAACCTTGTTTTTACTTGTGTCTACCGAACAAAACCGGATACTCGATGCCTCTCGGCTCAGTTAATCTAACTGAAATTTCAAATGAGAGGCAAGTCCGTTTCAAAAGCGCTCCTGTACATGTTACTCGAGTCGAGTTCGCTAATTCGACTCATCGCGTTTGGCTCAAGTCAAACATTGCGATCGATGTCTTCACTCGTGCCGAAGTGGTTCCGAAATATGAGATCGAAACGTGATCGTGATTTTGAAGGTGAAAAAATTAAGCCATCAGTTGATTGAATTCAAATTTGATAAACGAACTTCTCCTCGGTAGACGAAAAAAAATAAGAAACTGCGAATACGAATAAAGTAAAAGGAAACATTCAACTTATAAGTTAGAAATGTAATAACGGTGTTCCTTTTTTTTTTTTTTCTACTTCGATACCCAAAATCGTTTACTCATTTGTCCAGTTTTGGTAAACTAGCGTTGATTTTGTTTGAAAATACATTCTGTCATAGAAATTATCAGAAAATAATTATAAACAATGGTAATAAATTTTCTAAGAAATTGAAACTTCGTAATTATAACCTATAATGACTTCACACTCAGGATATTCTTTGAATGCAATTCGACTTGACTGACTTTGCGCAGTCACAGTTTTCAAACTATCATTGTCCACCTTCTTATTTTTCCCTAATGAAATTTTTCAGTTCAGTCTGTTTACCAGATAGATATTTAATTGCCTCACGATTCGGTTTGCAAAAGTTCGCCGTAGAACCTCGTTATTAATAATTATTCCATCTCTCATAATTCATTAAATCTCAGCCGTTCAAAGCCGTTTTTTCTTTGCTTCAATTTTATTACGAACAACGGAATAATAAGCCCCGAAGCAAATACCCAAATGTAATTTAAAATTGTTTGTCCCGACGTACGCGAGGTATTAACAAAGTTCTTTGCGAATATGTAATATCAGCGGTATCGTAGATACAACCGTTGCAAAAGCTTTACACAGTATTATTGCATTGTATTGCTTTCCCTGCACGAGATGTTGCTGAAGTGAAAAATACCCTGGATACAATGCGTCGTTGTCTATAGTTGCACGTATGTAATATATTACCAAATCGATTACTATTGAACAAATGTTTAAAGCTCCGCGCAGACGTCGAACCGACAAAACCTTCGTGAGGCGTATTCGATTTTTCTGAAGATAGAATAATTTATGGCCATCAGGTTGGCACACGTATGTTCAGTGGTGACGTAGAATATAAACACCTTTTTTTTTTTTTTTACAAGCCTTTTCTGCAGCTCGACGTCTGTTTGTTTTTTCTTTTATTTTTTTTCTTAGTACGCCACATTTTTTGATATATTATATTTCGCGTGACACGCGATTTCAAGGGATTTCAATAACTTTTTTGGACCTTAAGGGGATGCTCTTGTGAGTTTCGACGTTGACGTATATGTATCCAAATATTTAAGTTCGCGTATCTCAAACGCGAAAAATGGCTCAACATCCCCGTTCTATATGCAATTTTGGATAAAAAAAAAAAAAAAAAAAACAGCAATGCATTTTAAGTTGATGCTGAAACGAAGAAATGGCATGGATTCTACGGAATCGGAGTAGTAAATTCGTAGAATTCATGCCTCATTTCAATTATTCTCTGACAATTTTACAACGTACGTTCCAATTTTAATTCAATGCATTCTAGTCAAATTTTCTTGTGAAATAAGTGCCATCTACGAAATTTGTACAACGAAAAATGCGGAACCGACTTCAAAACAAAGAAAAAGAAGAACAACGAATATATTGTTGTTTTATGAAAGAAGAAGACTAGTTAAAAGCATTGTCAGAAAAAAGCATTTTACAACGAGCATTCTATGCATAAGGGGCGTATTTTCATCTTGTGAATGAATTGATGAACGAATGAATGATCTAAAGTGATTAATATTTGCAATTTTATTTATACAATTGTACATTCCTGATTTATTTATTTGTTAAACGAATGAACGTGTCTTTGATTTTCAGGTACGCCTGGTCTGTTCAATTCAGCAAAATTATATTTTATAATGAATTTCTCACATTTACTTTTGATACACTGCGAAAAATTTCATTTGTTAGAGTAACTATAAGAATTCAGTAAAACAGGTATCGTTAAAAAAACTGTTTGAATATTGTTGGAATTACGAAAAACGAGGTACGCGTAACCATTTTGCGCTATCGTCGATTCTTTTTTGGTAATTGCAACGCAAACTCAGTTTGTTCGGTTTACTGTACTTTTTTAGTTAAACAAGGCTTTATCGTCAATTTATTGTTGCACAAGCATTAAATTTTCGCAACAGTTGCAAGAAAATGTAGCAACAGCGATCGTAACGAGAATGAATAGTAACGGATACCAGACTTTCCGGTAACAGCTAGAAAACTAATTCTCATTTTGTACGTAGAACTATATTTTTCGTTTGTGGTGAAAAATGAAAACATTTAAGGACTGCGTATATTTAAATCCACCATGTCACCCCCTTATGCAAGAAGAAACGGTTAGGAAAGCAGACCCGAAATTCGTGTTACTTTTAGGTGGAGGTGCCTTAGAAATTCGGAATGTAACACTGCGACAGAGGTACTTCAATTCATTCAATTACTGCTCGAGTAGACGTTATTCAACCTCACTTGACACCGTTGCCGCGTAATTCGTATTGCGTTTACACAGGCATGATTGCAAATCGAAGTCAACAGAATACGCCACTCCGAAACACAATGAAAATGGGTAAACTACGTACGGTGAGAAACAGGGCCAACGGCAATATTTCAAGATCACAATAAATTAGATTATTGTTCTTGATGAATTATAAAAGACACGTAACCTGAAATCAAGTTTTATTTGTAAAAAGTAACTTGCCAAATGCGATACACTTCATGAATAATTTTTTGAAAGTTTTGTTTCAGAATTTTTCATGTCAACCTTTTTGTATGCGACGATTCGTGGATAGTTAAATTTTGATTATTTCCTGCAACCGGTAATTAAGTGTCAAGTATACACGTATGAAAAGTTTTCATCGTTATTGAATAATTAGAAAAATATCAATGAAGCACGACTTCAGAAGTGTGAATGTAATATATAAAGATATTGCAGTGAATATTGTCCATAATTTACTTACTTTTGCAGGATTCAAGTGCATTTTGGAATATTTTCGAATAAACCTAAAACCTGAAACCTTGTGTTTCTATACTTCAATGGATTTCAATACTTGACAGTGTAAGTTTGTACTTTGACGATGAAAATCCTATGAAATTAATGATCACGTGCACGATTCCCGCATATTTTCTGCAAAAAGTATTTGAAACGTCTATCACTGATCATACGTCGCAATTCATTTGCGATATCGAATCAAACCAGGGTAAATTCGCGTTAATCCAGCGACCGGATCATAGCAACGAATCAGTTCATCCCTGTCGAATAATTAGGTATGTATGTATTCGAGAAGCGAATATAGGTTTGCTCACATATATACGTATGTACGGCCGGTGATTGTTTGCTATCGCTGTTTGCAATTTTGAACAGTAATTTGAGTAAGCCGTATATACATATCCAGCACGAAGCTGATCGGGAAGCAAAGGGTGTATCAAGTTTACTCGGGTCATACATGTGCACATGTATGTACATTGTTCATGCAAACCCGAATTACATGCGCACGGATATTCGACCCATGTGCACAACAAATCACGCGTTGCCTGAAAAACCGAGAGGAATTTCCAATCGCGTTTATACTGAGAGAAATTTTTAGTACCGGTTACCGCTGAGTCCTTAAATATTTTCATTTTTTATTTCCAGTTTCATGCGTCACTATTCTTTCTCAACGATACCTGTTTCAATGAATTTTTCTAGTAACTGTAACAAATAAAATTTTTCTCAGTGTACTGTAAAGTCCGCAACTATCCATTTTCGCTTTTTATAACCATATTCGAAAAATGTAGTTCTGGTTGCAATATGAAAATGAGTTTTTTTGCTGAAACCAGAAGCTTATTCAACTGAAAAGAAGGTACGTAACTAAACGTACAGATTTAATGTTGCCACAACCGGAAAATTTAGTCTTGACAACTGCGATTACACTAAACAGTTACTCTTACCACAATTTATTCCAATTCGGACAATATTCAAATCGTTATTGTAACAATACCTATTTTACAATTATTTTCCAGTAAATACAAGGCATAGAATCTTATCATTGATATTTATGAACTCTATTGATTGCTGAAAAACATAAACGAGTAACGGATAATATAAGGCATTCCAAGCTAAAACTACAATTTTCATTGCCCGATGATAAATCTACAAAACATGCTTCGCTTTGCGCAAAAGTGTCTAAAAATGGTGCGATTTTTACGGAAAATCCCAAAAACTTGTCCAGGAACTCGTGGAGCACCTTGCGGGAGAAAAGGTAGAACGACCTAAGAATGCACGAAGTCCTTCAAAGAAAAATCTGAAGAAGTTTGCGAAAGAAATTTAGCGTGGGTTATATGAGCTGGACTGGAGGTTTCATCTTCAGGGGAATTTCCTTCTTATACATATATCTTTGGAGCACTAGAGAAGTCTTTCGAAGTATATATATATATATACAACACAGGTATGTATAACGTATACGTATATGTATAAGTACATGTAAAATCGTGCAAGAGTTAAGATCCGAGAGAAGGAGACGTCGCGTTACCTTTCATGGTTTGATACGGTCAAAGCAGGAGCGGTTTTCTCAAGTAACTGGGTCAACAGTTGCTCGCATTTCGCATCCTTTCGTCTCTAATAATTCATAAAATATGTATCTGATCAAAAAACGGACGTACCTGCTATAGCATGTATTATAATATAGGGAAGTTCGTCTCGAGAATCGATCTTAGTTTTGAAGCAATGCCTCGGAGATGAGCAGCTGAATGTTTCAAGTAACGCAAAATTAATCCGTGCCTCTATACGTCTATGTGGAATGATTTTGCAGTGTTGTAGGATTCGCATTTATTCACATAGGATAATGCAAGGATTATACCGGCAGTGGAAAGTTGGATATTATGCGGAAAATTCGAATCTCGGTTTAGTCCCATCCTTGGCAAGAGTCCTTTGCTAATTTGAAATTCTCGACATCAGGACGAAGGAATTTGGATTCGACTCTCGATACCTTCGAATTATTTGGCAGCAGTTACAGTGAGAGAAATTTTTAATTACGGTTACCTGAGCGGACTGAGCGTCCTTAACTATTTTCATTTTTCACCCCAATCGAAAAATATAGTTCTAGGTACGAAATGAAAATTAGTTTTCTAGCTGTTATCGGAAAGTCTAGTATCCGTTACTGTTCTTTCTCATTACGACCACTGTTGCTATATTTTCTTGTAACTGTTGCGAAAATGTAACGCTCGTGCAACAATAAATTGAGTATTTTAACGATACCTGTTTTACTGAATTTTTCCAGTTACTGTAAGAAATGAAATTTTTCCGAGTCTACGGTACTTTTAGCCGTGAATTTATTTCCGACATGACAATAGTTTTCGTGACCTAGGTTGCGACCAGAGCGGATAAACAAACCATAAGCCCCCCTGATCATCGTCAACGGAAGATCGCGATAGCCGAGATTAGGAAAATTGGTTTGCGCGGGTATCTCCGTCTTCCGTGGAACAGGGTATGCATATAAAGCTCGGGGTGTTAACGTGTTACACAACTGGGGGAACAACAGAACTAGACGCAGATTCGCGCCTCTCGTACACGTAGACACACGTAGACGTATAAAGTAGTTTATTATACCACAGTAGCAAACTGCCTTCGAACACGATCCGCCTAATCCTTCCTGTATCGCGTAGTTGGACGCGTGATATCGTCTACTAATCCGTACTCCGTGAACATACAGCCTGTGAAACTTGCCGAATTATTATCACGCAGCGTAACCGAGCCAATGCGAGTTGGGCGTAGCGTTATGATGTTCGTACATGGGCGTAATAATTCCTCGTATAGTTAACGCAAAGCAAGCATACAGGGTTTCCCGTAACTTGAATTCAGTGAGCCCCGGTAGCCGTGTTGTGCATGGAAAATAAGGACAGCGAATTACAAGTGAAATACGTTGAGAAAATTTTCATTTGTTACAGTAACTAGGAAAATTCGGTAAAACAGGTACCGCTGAAAAAAAACTGTTTGAATATTTGTTGGAATTAAGAAAAACGAGGTACGCCTAACCGTTTTGCGCTATCAATCCTTTTTTGGTAATTGCAACGCGAAATCAGTTTCTGAAGTTTACTCTACTTTTTTAGTTAAATAAGGCTTTAACGTCAATTTATTGTTGCACAAGCAACCGTTACAAGAAAATCTAGCAACAGTGATCGTAATGAGAAAGAATAGTAACGGATACCAGACTAATTTTCATTTTCTACCTATAACTATAATTTTCGATTGTGGTAAAAAATGAAAATAGTTAAGGACTGAGCGGTAACCGGAACTAAAAATTCCGCTCGGTGTAACTCTGACACTTATATTCACGAGACTGTACGTACCGAGAGTTTCCCGTGAAACTTACCGCCCACCATCAGATAGGCAACCGAAACCGCGCTACGAATATTTACGCAGCGATGCAAAGTTTCATTCAGCGAGAAATTTTGCAAAAAACTTTCGGTACAATGCGACAAAGTCGCAGGCTATTCTCCCATTTGGGAAACAAACATTTTTCCTCACCTCCGATTGACCTGGAATTCGAAAAATTGGAGCTTTTCAGGTAGCTGATTCCGAAACTTGTCAAATCTACTGATATAAATTGAAATAGCCTGAGTAGCGTTTCAAATTACGCGGGTCGATACGCGATCTTCTCTGAGGATCGATGAATGGTGCATGCGATTGATCGCACATCGATCATAACGATCGATCGATGTGCGACTCTAATAAATAGACGTAAACTTTATACCGATGCTGTCTGATACAATATGGCTACGAGTTATTGGCGTAAAGATGTCCGCTCATGAATTATTGAAAATTCATTCTTAATTTCATTTCTATCTTCTCTAAAATTGCTGAGTTAATTTATTTACGTAACAACAAACCTGAGTTTATTATTTGGGAATACAGAATAATAGATCCAACATAGCGATTGAAAATGATAGGAATTAAGTGACTTGGATGAACTCGCGAGCTTTTGAGGATTCTGATTAGGTGTCAGAACTCGATAGTCAAAAATTCGTAACAGCATGTCCAAAGAGTCGGCCTTCGGATTCTCCGAATTTTTACTTCGTCTTTGTAATCAGCGATCTCAGAAACTCTCAAGTACCGAGTTTTATTTTGCATTCTCGTCCAGTATTTCTCTCACTCTCATTTTTCAAAGTTTTGTTCAACTTAGTAAACTTTTTCCTGGGGACTCGAGAATTTTTGAGACATATGTCTGAAAATTTTTTAAAATCTCAAGCATCCTCGTAAAAACAATCGTAAAATTAAAGTTACATTCGATCAAGTCGCGATTTTTCGATTTCTCGACACTTTTTTTCGCGTCTTGCGTAAAACCGGATTTATACCCGAAAATTCTCGCTTCGAGATGTCTCGACGAGAAAGCCCAGCAGGTACGTCGTTACTATGTGGGAGTTACGAGGCGCTCTGAATACCTGTGTATAAGATTCATGCTCGCTGGTTCGAACTAACCTCCCATTCCGAAGGTCTAATTGGGTCTCGTGGTAGTCAAGTGCCTTTACGCACCTGGTTACACACGCTGTGAATACACCAACCACCACCCAAGTGCCTATTGCGTAACTTCCCGTCCAAGCGTAAAATGTGCAGAAAGAATTCCTTCGCAATAATCCTTTAGACGAATAGTTTTTATTTTGATTATTTGTTTGAGCAGCGAAACAAGAGATGATCAAATCGAAAAACTGAAAAATGATAAGGTCTTGGCGCTCTTTTATGGCCTACTTTCTTTTCTTAAGTAGTTTTGAAAAAACTGTTCAAATGCTTTCAATACTAAAAATCGAAATTAATGTTTGAACATTTCTTGACTAACCTTTTTTTTTTGTATTGAACTAAATACGAACGCTTGAATTTATCACCCAAAATAAGTACAAATACATGAAGGACATCTTATCATTTTAACTGTTTCTCGGCATTTGGACTTCCTCCTGCCTCTGAAAAGCAGCGGTAACATAATCAGTCTACCTAAGAATGTTCAGACCCGGAAAACTTTGAAGACAAAGTTTGCGGTCTCTTTAGAATAACGTGGCGTCAAAAATTGCTTTTCACGGTTCCGGTTATGAAAGAGGTGCTGATGAAAATCACTGCTGAGTAGACAGCGTGAATTTTATCGCCAACGCTTGCGACGCTCTCAAGCGATAATAGATATTACTTAAAAAAAAAGGATTTTCACCAATTTTTGCATCTCTTTTTTCATTGTTCATCTACCCACATATTTTTCCACAATGTTCTCAAACGCTCTAACAATCTCAAGATCATCTGTCTCTCGGTTCAATCGGTTTTTTTTCTGCGACCTACACGTGTTTTTCATTTGAATTTATGAACCGTGTATTAAAAGGATGGTTCAATTCAAGATTATCCATCGACAGGATTTTCTTCTCACATGCTCACCTAGCTTTTATTATTCAGTCCGCGTTCCTTATCTAAATTCATGACTTATCCTTACTTTATTGTCCCAATAGAACCTTTTCTAATTGGTTTTAGTTTGCCGAGAAAAAGTCAACGTAACTGCGAAATTGCTCGAAACTAGGCTGTCACTAACTAAATAAAATACAATCGTATTAAAAATAAAACAAAATATAAATAAAAATTTATGTTTACGTTCATGTTAATACAGAGGAAAAAATGTTTAGTTATGATCGGAAAATATGAATATTTTCGTTGCGGTAGCTATAGATACAGACTTAAATTGAATTACGTGGGAGGTGTGTAAGAGTAACGGACCCTGTATTGTCAGTCAAAAGTTTCTTGGATTAGCCACTCGAGTCGGGCGCTACAATCGGGCAGAAACTAGGCGAAACTAGGCTACCCCCAGGGTAGCGCGCTGTTTTTCAGATCTTCAGTCGAGCTCTAGAAATGGTGACGAACAGAAGTGCTCGAAACAGTTGGGTAGATATCGGTTTCCGAGAAACGGCGATACGAGGGCGGTGTCCGTCATTTTGAAGTTGAACACGAGTATGCGCCGATGCATATCAGAGACGCCTGGTTCTCTACGGCGTGGACACCGAGGTGTTCATGTCACCGCGTAGGGATCCCGGTGTCTGATCGCGAGCAGATTGCACGTATCGAATCGATCACTGTTCCGGATTGTTGTCGTCGTTGAAAGAAAGCATAAACGGCTCCCGCGGCTAGATAATGAGGAGTTTTTGGTTCGAGGTGGGTCTACATGCGCGTGCTGGAGCCCTTGACGCCATGATTGATAAGTCAGCGCCGGCGGCGTGGAGTTAAAAATGTCCACGTGACCGCGTTGGGACTCCGGCGTGGGGCGCGGAATGTACATGAGCTACGTTCCGGATTTCAGGTTCCTTGATCACGAATCAAGGCATTTCGATGCTTTGCGGTGTGTTATGGCGATTGTGTGTGACACGTGTGTACGACAGATTGTAAATAATTATGAACTTCGGAATAAAAGAGTATTTGGACAAGATTGAAAGATGTCTGTGGATGTAACCACGACTCTCTGTACTATGAACCCGTTGAGTCGGTGACGTGAGAGGTCCTTGATGACCTGCCTCCTGAGCGAAGGCGTCATTGCTTGTCGTGTCCGGCTTAGTCTCCGGAATACAGGCTGTCTCGTGTACAAAATATTTACACAGAATCCAGCGTAAAAAAATATCTCCGATCGCCAAATTTTTTCAAAGAAAATTTCTTCAGGTAAAACATTGTGTCATTGGGGATTGCGAAATCGATTGGGGAATATTTCCTGGTGACATTTGATTGACAAAATTTGGCTAAGCAAGATTTCACAAATACTCTCAACTAGAATACATTTCAACTGGCAGCATTGGAAATTCAAACAGACACAATGTGACTAATTAGCTTCAGAATGTCAGAAGTTTACTCTAATTAGTCATAGTAAGATGTTACCCTTAGTGTCTAATTAGTCAATACACAGCGTAAGCTTCCCGTGAGTTAAGGATGGCGACGGAATAATTAACAGGGTGTATTTGACAAATGAATGCGGCACTTCCAACTCACCTGCATGTTTGAACTGTCGAACCAGGGTGAAACTATGCCAAAGACAAATATCTATCACACTAGCATTCGAATTTGCAGCATCTATTGTTATCCTGCACCAAATTTATCAGCGCTGAATGTAAATTATTCTTCAACGTAATAATCGCTGAGAATAAAATCAATAAGTAAATGAGACGAAAGGAGATGCAAAACCTTTCTTGCTGAACTCGATACAGCTAAGTTTTAATTATCATGCAATTAAATTCAATGGAAGAAAGTTACCCGCCGTCTAGCACTGCCACTCGTGGCACAGCGGTGTAAGTCAAAATGCTCGAGATCAGGCGTTTTCGGCTTTAATGATACCGATGAATGGAATGAAGAATTAAAAAAATTAAATAAGATAATAGTTATGAAGCAAAGACATAGTTCATGTTATGTACGGGAGATTTTTATTGCAGCTAACAGGAAATTATCTTACAATCGGTAAAACGGATATAAAATAATGAGGTGATTGAATGATTTAAAAACTAATCACGACCTCCATTTCAATGTCGATTTTTGCACCCATTGTTTTACGGCATCAGTGCGAGCCGCAAGTTTTTATTTGTGATTTATTGCAAGATTGAACTGTAAAAGGACAACTTCGTACGTGACGATGGCTCCAGCTATCTGAAAATCAGGAAATTTGAAAATTGTTAGAGATTACGGTTGTCACAAAATCAATCTGTCGACAAGTGTATGACGAAATGAGTTTATGTAAAAATTGAAACACTTAAGAGATATACCAGGAAATTTTAAAAATACAACGAAGAATATTTCAGAAAAATTTTTAGACATGAATAATTTCTTTCTACGATAAAATTCATAAATTAGTCGATGACCGATTCTAATGTATTTCATGGAAGTATGATGGCGGGATGGGTTTTAAGCGATCTGAAGTAGCAAAATTCAAATTTTTATTATGAAAGCTGCGATAGAATTCGTCACCACGGTAGTCGATATTTTTCATTATTTGTACGTGGAATCAAAACACTCACCGCCAGCATGAAGTTTCTCGTGATTGAGAAGAACCGTAATCCAGATAACGCGATGTCGTCAGTCGCGAGCTGATGTTCAAGTCTCTGTGTCTGTGAAATTGAGAAAAACAAAGCAATGGTCACCAGGACAAGACATTCCGAAATCCACAGACTCGATTCGTGAAGAAATGTATTCTCAGAAATCATTACACCAAAAAACAAAAGGTTTCAGAAAGTGAACACTAGAAAGATGATTTAATTGGAAACATACTCATTTAATTATTTATTCTGAGAGATATAGAGACGAGAATTCCATTATTCACCAATCACATGTATCTTTGAGTGAAGAAAAAGAAACCAAATGGTTAGCGTGCCGGCTCGTTTCATTTGAAAATAAAATAAATTGTTACGAGTAGGATCAATTAAAAAATTGCTCAGTGATTTCATACTCGAGGAAATCTATGATGCCATCATAAAACTTGGTGACTGTCATAACCCGTTACAAAATTTTGCTGCACCCTAATTTACTCTAAGTAAATTTGAAAAAATTTTATAAACCATTACCTCGATGCAGTAAGCCTTAGCAGGGCAAGTGTAAAGCACGGGTAAGGCGATTCTGCTCTGGTCGTTAATTCTGGCCGCAAGTAGAGTGACGCCAACAGTCCGTGCGACGAGGAACGCAAAGGAACCGAAGAAGTACACCGAGTTTAGGATTCCGTCTTCATCCGGCCTCCTCCATTTTTAAATGGGCAAAGCGAAAGCGAGTAAAGATTAGAATATGCCTGCATAAGTAATTTTGAGTTGCCTATTAGAAAAGAATGCAGTAGAACCTCGTCGCTGTCAACTCGGAGTGATGACCCAATAAACCGCTTTTGAAATCTGGTCTACATACCAGGGACGGGATTCAAGTTTCGAATTTGGAAAGTTCCGAAAGCGCTTAATTCCTAGTTATTTAGTGGCAAAACTTGAAGTAAAAAAATCTGACTTTGAAGAAACCGTAAGCTCAAAGTTCCGAAATGCAAGATTCTGAAAATTCAAGTTACGATAGAGCAAATTACCGAAATGTACATTGATTATTGAGATGAAACTAATTTGTCCATTCAACTTCCACGGGTTTATATCCTCGACAAGTCCATTCGATCACCGGAACGACTTTTTAGTCCCTAGCAGCGTGGCAAACTTTAAAGTACCATTCGCAAAACGCTTTCGGTAATTCCTACGCCGTTGAAACAAAATCCAACCATGTTTTTATAGACTCGTTGATAACTTCGGTTTATCCCTCCCACGACACTTTGGAGACAATGCAGAAACTTCTGTTGAAATTTCGTAAAAATCAGTTCAGCAATTTTTGAGATCATTCCCAAACAGCACGCGACTGGAATTCGTCAAAAATAAGTCTATAAGATGTCCTTGGGGCTTTATAGACGTGAAAAGGTGGGACATGGTACATTCTTCAGAAGTTTTTTTTTTTCTGATAACTTCAAGTTTTGTGCTCTCTAGGTTGGTAAATACGCCAGGACCGAGCTGTAAAAAACAAGGAGGTTCTACCGTGTATCGGTCTTACGACAAGCCGTTGAGCAGCTGAAGGCAAATGAAGTAGAGATTGTTCGCAAATGAAAGTAAGACTATCGGCGACACGTCGTTGTCGACTCGCTTGACCAGGGCGCTCAGAGCTGCGTAATTCTCTCTCAGCACCCTCCATTCAACGATCGTTGGAGTCGTCGCGTTTGCCGACGTCATCCTCGTGTTCAGGGTCTTGAATCTCTCCGCCAACCCGGTTGACACCTAATCGAAAACGGAAGTGTCAATGCCACGATTATACAGTAAAATGGGAAATCGGTTGAGGAGTTTATGCCTTGAGTTTTCCGTGAAACTTGCCGCTCAACGCCTGCGGATAGGCAACCGAAGCTGCATTCTGTATCGCAACGTATTTAACACGCAGCTTCGGTTGACCATCTGCTGCTGTGAATTGGCGAGTTTCGTAAAGTTTGGTAAAGTATATTCGAATTTGATCGACTTTGAGGCAAAGAGGACCCAATGTCGATTGAAAATTGAATAAAGGAAAGTCAATTTTTTTCGTAATTTTCTATTCGATTAAAATCGACAGATCATCTTCCACTGAATCGGAAAACTTTTTGTGTTCGGTTAAGATGAGTAGCAAAAGAAAAAAAAAGAAAGAGAAACAGCAATTTTGTTTAATCTGATGGATTTTTCAATTTTTCATTTTTTGTTTCCAAGATTCAAGTATTCGGACGTCACTTTTGTTGCTGAATTCATCGCACTGTATTATTCATGGGTGAGAAACAAAGAATCATATTTTGCGTTTATTCCCTGAATCACTCTCTATACGGACCGAATACTGTAGCTTAGATTCTTACCAACATCACGAAAAGGTCGGTGAAGTTCCACGTGAAGGTGGCTATCTTGCTCACGACGAATAGAAACATTCCAACTGCAAGGTTGTAGCCCCCTGCGATAATTTTGGGAAAGAGTAAAGATCAATTTAACTTGATTCACGCGATAAAAGTCTCACTAAATCTCATGCAAACTTTGAGCGAAACGGTTAGATCATCCACGAATCAATTAGATATTCATTTAACGAAAACTAAGGAATATATTCTTCGGTGGAATTTAACGGGTTTTCTCTTACAGCAAAATTCGGTGAGGTATTTTCTTTCGTTATCAGTAAAACTTTGGCTGTAATTTATCATTTACATTGCCGCAGTTCATTTATTGTATCATCGTGAACTTTGAAGTCAGCAAAACTTCAACCCTGTGAAATTTGTGATAAGAGAAACTGAAGTTTCTCCCTTGCAAGAGAATACGTTTTTTTTTTTTTTTTTATTCAATAACACCACGGAACTGATGTACATATCTTTCTACTCTAGCAGAGCGTGAACTTCGTGAAAATGTCAAGAGTCTTGTTGTAACGCTTTGAACGAACTCAATATTTCGATAAAAACTCAATCTCAATCTGATACTATCTTCCGTTGGAGCAGATCAGTGAAAATTCTGTTCCAAAGTATTACGTTGAATAAAATATTGTCGGAATAAATTGTTCAAAGAATCGAACACAAGCAATTACAGCAATACGATGAAACGAAATACAGCAAATTTCCACTTACAGACGCTGATTATAAATTCATGTGAATTGTGTGAATATTCGTTAAGGAAATTATTCAGGCTCATGTTCGCCGTCGTGTTCCATCTGTAATTCGGTGTGTTTTTTACCATGCTCAGTGTATGTTCCAGCAATGCACACGTCAAGACGATTCCGGTGATCACGGAAAACTTTCGCCTCAATCGAGGACGACCCCACCTGCGATGAGAATTAGAAAAATGAGGCAGGAATTAGTACCGACATTGTTATTTGTTATTGGAAACTGTATTTTTTGTCTAGTCCTCTCCATCTAACAGTGAACGTTTAGTATTTATTTCCGGTCCACGATTTAACTTGATGAAAAATTTTCAAATTGTCTCAAAAACATTCAACGTTAATAGCTAAAAAATCTTCGCACGGTATGAAATCTTAATGATTGAACATTTTTTAATGGTTAGCTGCATATCTTCGAACTATTCTTGGGGCTTCGATGATTCTTCGTCAAGTTTTACAGAGGAAAAATTCGATGAATTAATCGAGGGTTGCGTGATACTTGTATATTTGCCAAAATTCAACTTCGCGAAATTCGGTAATACATTTTTCGCGGAACGCTCGTGGCAAAGAACAATCAATTTCAGACGTCGATGAACGTTTGTAGTGAATTCAATATTTCCAACCAACTTGGAGTTTAGTCCGTAGCCACAAGAGGAAAGATATAGAAAAGAAAAATTATGGGAACAAAACAACACTCCGCGTAGTCCAGCGAATTATTTCACCTGTCAATTAGCTGCTCCATGGCTCTCCATTCCTGTTGCAAAGGCGCCCAACGCGGCGCGAGCCATAAGAAAAGGAACGAGCCCAACACGCTGTTTCCGTAAAACACTGCTCCTGCTGTTGCTGCCCCAATTCCGCCTGGAATGCGTAAAAGCCAGCTCATTCGATTCAAATGAATATTTTTCTGGTGAAAAAAATGATGCAGTTGAATACCGATCGCTGATCGATGAAAACGTACAATCGCAAAATTTGAGGCATTTAATCATAACCAATTACGAGACAAGCAATTAGTTTGTAAAAATTTTTATTTTTCCGAGCATTTTATACTGCTGTAAAAAACGAATTTGATGAATGAAGGTCCGGAACTTTTTAAAACTCACGTTAATTGTGAGCCCATAAAAATATCTGTTCGCTTTTAGCTGTATTTCAAATATCTTCATAGCGAAGAAGCTTTTTAATCAAATTTTTTTTTTTTTTCACGTCATAGTCGAACTTTTTTCGGTAATTGCAACGCAAAATCGGCTTGCGAGGTTTACTCTACTTTTTTAGTTAAACGATGCTTTAACGTCAATTTATTCTTGCACAAGCATTAAATTTTCGCAACAGTTACAAGAAAATATGGTAACAGTGATGGTAATGAGAAAAAATAGTAACGGATACTAGACTTTCCGGTAACAGTTAGAAAACTAATTTTCAACTTCTAACTAAAACTATATTTTTCGATTTTGGTAAAAAATGAAAATAATTAAATTAAACTGAGCGGTAACCGGAACTAAAAATTTCTCTCAGTGCATAAATGAAAACAAAAGATAACTGTAACATTTATCTACAATTGTTTATCAATTTTTTGCGACACTATTCAATGATCGACACTTGAATGATACGGTCTTTCATCCTATCTAATCAACGCACGGCGCGGCAGCTTTTAGCGAAGCTTTTAAGGGCTCAAAATGCTTATCTCACACAAAGACGTAGTAGGTGTGTAATATATTGTGCTCTGATAACGTTTACAAAATTACTATCGCCACTCGTGATTTTGTCGTGGTAATTATTATTTTGTTTTTAATTTTTTCAATCAGTTCAACTCTGAACATGTTTCCAAATAAATCGCATCTGCGCTTGATTTAACAAACATAACTCTAACGGGAAAAGAGATTTTTACTCATGAAAAGAAACTTCTATTTATGTTTACTGTACAGTCCTTAGTTATTTTTATTTATTGGCGTAACAAAAAAATATAGTTCTGAACACAAAGTGAAAATGAGTTTTGTTGCTGTGATCAGTAAAGCTATGAGGTGAAATCGTTCAAGATTTTGAATTCGAATTTTCGATTTACTTAATTTTTTTGATTATCGAAGGGAGAGTTTTTCAATCCTTTGAAATTTTCAACTCAATTTGTACTTAAATCACAAATTTTTCAAACCTTTCCAGTATCAGCTATTGAATTATTGGATATAACTCGACAACGAAAAAAGATATTTATAAAATTCAGAACACGTTTTTTTTTTCTACAATCATAGGTTCATATTGAAAATTTTAAAAAATTGTATTTTCTTGCAATCATTAAATTATTCGAGTTTTGAATTGAAAAAAATTTGTTTTTTGACATGATAATCGCGTTTTAGTTTCTTGCGAAAAATATCTTGAACAGTGTTGGTTTTTCATAAATTTTCAATCCAAATATTATTCCTCAGTACTGTTACGCAGTCGAAGAAAAATTAATCTAATAATCACGATTTTATTACTTTCGTAAAAAAAAATACATTTTTTTTTTTTTTTTTGCACGAAGTTAAAAATGCAAGTACTTGAGCTTTCCTGCAGGTTCACACTCACCTTTTATCTCGAAAGTCTGAGTGTCGACGGACCTGACCATGTGAACGATGGAAGAAAGCGCAACGACCAGCATCGTCAGGGTTAAAACGGAGGCATAAATGGCGCGTAAGGTTCTTCTCCGGAAGGCCAAACCTCTGGACGAGGCACTCAAAACCCCGCAAACCGGAAGTAAGCCAAAGCACTGAGCCACCAATAAAATGGGACCAATCGCGCAGTGGAAACTCTCCGGATCCTGCTATTAGAAACGAAGAAACATTTCTCTTCAGATTGTTGTTCAATTGTCAATAATGTTCGTACTTCTGGGTAAAGTGAAAATGGAAATTCAAAAACGTAATTTAAATTGGCAAATGTGAACGGTTGCATTGAGAACTTTTAAAATGTTAAATGCGGAATGCCATTTATATTTCAAACGCTCGTTTTAAACGAAACCATTCCAAATATTACCCAGCAGTTGATATTCGCCACTGATAACCTGGCATTTCGGGTTTCGCGGGATTTTATATATTCATTAAAAGATTCTAACAATTTTCAACGTTGTGTTCTACGATTTCAGGAAAGTGATAATCGTTTCCAACAGGTTCACGCTGTTTTGGTGGTTTGAAAAACTTAATTTGTTGTGTGCTTAATGAAAAGCTCCGTTGGATTTTGAGAGACTACGAACGATTTATAAAGAGCAATTCAACAACAATTTTTCACAATTTGGTTAAACTTTAGTTGCTTTTAACTCCGTATGTAATAGCAAATGAATTTGAATCGTTCAAAACGGTTTTAAAGATTTTCATGAGATCGTATTAGTGACTTGAAAAGGCTTCCAATTCGGTCTAATACCATTTGAAATACAGTTTTTAAAAACTCTAATACATTTTCAGACATTCTACTGTTCGAAAAATTTCACAAGTTCCAAAGTGATTCAAAGTCTATTTAATTTCTTTTATCTTTCTCGTTCACAGCATTTTTACGCGAGATAAGTACAATTTAAAACAATTTCAAGGAGATTCAAATAAATTTTAGGAATTCAGTCGGATTGCGCAAGATTTTGAGTGGCTTTGAAAGACTCGGAATAACTCACGTTCAGCAAAGGATTGCGGGAAATCTGGAAAAACGCAGGTGAAGAACACACAAAAAAGTTTTTTAGTATCTTATCGTACACGGCGAAAGAAGTGTTTTTCTTTTTAGCACTAATAAACGTAGCTAGATTTGTTCTGATCGCAAGTTTATTAAATCAAGCACCATTTCTTTAAATTGATGAAAGACTTTTTTGACGATATTTTGTAAATTTAACAACTTCCTCTGCGTGTGTCTCGGACAAAAGTAAAAAATTATATTTAAACAACCACCTGGCACAAAAGCCGGGATTCCTTTTGTCGCTGGGAAGCGTTCGACGTGTTGAGAAAAAGACCGGGTTTCGGTACGCCAGCATCGGCCTGATAAGCAGAATCATCGGAAGTCGTAATCGCTCTTCTGTTCAGTAGCGGCCAAATTTTTCGCGTGTCTCCGTTGCAGAAGATGTTTGGATCGTCGACGTCATTGCGTCGATCGTTTCGTTTCACCGTCATTTGATCAGTCACAGCTTAGACCTCCGGTTCACGTATCGTATCTAGTATGTTGCGCCACTAAAACAATACCGTAACACGACAGAAGTTAATATTTTCACATTCCGTCTTGTTCCAAAAAATTCACGATAAGAAAATATTGGAATTTTTCTAACGCGGTAATTGAACCAGTGATTGCAAATAATTAAATCACGGCAATTTTTCGTTAATCGATCATGGTATCGACTATTCTCATCGATTTTACAAATGGCGAACCGTCATATTGAATTGTAATTTTCCTCATATAATGCCACAATAGCGTCCCTCTACAAGTGATGAGGATCAATTTTTTTCTCACTTCAAATGAGATTTTATATTTTCAAGCTCGTCGAAATTACGTAGTTTTGTTTATGAGGGTCTGAACAAATAATACCATGATATAGAAATACAAAATAAACATAATGAACGTTTAGTGTCTGATATTTTCTTCCTGTTTTATCATTGCTTCAGCTTCTTTCGCATACCGAGTAAAAATGGAGTAACTGGAGGATCAATTAATTTCAGTTCTAAGGTGGGAAGTAGATGTAGGCGTGACGGTCATGAATATAGTGAAAAGCCACCGTGTGGTCAGAGAAATAACGCGCATATGAATAATAGAAGTGTGGTTATTAATGTAAGCTCGCGAAGCTCAGTTTCGTCAATTAATTAAAGTAGCGTGACGTGCGATCGTCATCCAACTTGTTATCACGTCCAGCCTGTAGTTTTACTCTAGAAATATTACACGAGTACTTAATCAAATATGCGTAGGTATAAACGCCACAGGCTATTTGTTACGAGCTGAGAAATACATGAATGTGTGAGAAAATACTTACTCATAGAAGTATTAGGAATTGATGGGACGAATGGATTCAGTAGAAGCCAAAACAATGATCTTGCCAATTATTTGTCGAAAATTTTTCTGCCAGTCAAATGTGATTGTGACACTTATTTGATTACACGTATACAATTTTTTGTTCCGCATATATTACTTCACGAATTGTGGCCTGTAAAGTTTTTCATTGTAACGGTATTCTGAGCATTAAATGAGTAATGAAAATGAAACGCCATTTTTCAGAGAACAAAAATTTTATTCTAAGTAAAAATTTGTAGAAATCGGTAGATGTCAATTTGTTTGGACGAAAAACAATTAACAAAAGACGAAAGATCTACGACTTGAAGCATTTTGAAGAAGAGAACTTGTATATTACGAATGAATATTAGTTCGGATAAAAAATAATTAACGATTTAATCAAAAGCACGTAATTGTAATTTGCCTCTTTTTTGCATGATATTGGAATCTTTTTAAATCGAGGCATGAGAATTCTCTATTAAAACTGCATGTTCATATATCTGATTTTCAAAGTACTATTTGTCAGAACACCAAATTTCTTACAATGCGAAATAGTTCAAAAAAATTTGCGACGGCTTTCTTACCATCGAATATCGAAAACGACGTTTTACATGACTTATCGAAAGAATATATACGATTATCTATCATATTCATTGTTGCATATTGTGAAATCCTTGATGAAAATCTATGCTTCCTTTTCGCGAGCAATTTCCATGGGAATAAACACATTCTTTGTACCTAAAATTACTCAATTAACAAACGCTTCAAACGCGGATAAAAACTTACGAAGGTATATTTCAAAAAACGTGAACAAAAATGACACACGCATTCTCTAAAAATCTCTGCAAATCCAGTAATATTAACAGAAACTACATAAAAAGATGTTTCAATTTCTTCATAAATTTTTAATCAAATATTCTGGGTTAAAATTCTATTTAGTTCCACTAAAATATATTCGACAAATACCTAAATCGATACGAAAAGACATTAAATCTCGTCTAATCTAATGTTCAAATTTTGTTTTCACAGAATAACAAACATTTTACACCGCACATGAGGTTCATAGCTACGTGTTTGACTTAATAGTTAGCCGTGTTCTTTTAGTGATGAGTAAAAGCTGGAAATTTTACAACTTACAGACACTTCACAGGCTGGAGCGAGAATAAAAAACGGCAAAAAGTTATAGTAACGTCAAATGAAGATTCGTCGAAATTACTGACTTTCGTGATAGAAAAAAAAGCCACTCTTACCCGGTGGAAAAGCTTGCTCTCATTATGACCCCTGCCTAAATTTCCAAAAACTTGAAAGCTGCCGAGGAGACGACAGCAATCAGATGAAGCGGTTCCCGATCGGAAGACCGGGTCGCACTGCCCACTTAGAAGCTTTAGATTAAACGCGAATTCCCGACGCGTTGCGCCGGATGCGTCGGCTTTGCCTGCGTCTGACCATAACGCGCCTACGACTACTTGTAGACACGATATGTACGGGCGAATGGGATTGAAAACGGCGTTGGGCAGTATTCGGTTACATTCAAATTACAAATTGGAGAAGTGAGTTGGAATTGAAATGAAAATAAATTATTTGAAAATGTATCAATCACTAAAGTAAGTAAATTTATTTTCAATTACAAATTACAAATGCATCAATCGCCAAAGTTGGTGAATTTGTTTTCAATTACAAATTGCAAAAGCATCAATCGCCAAAGTTGGTGAATTTGTTTTCAATTACAAATTGCAAAAGCATCAATCGCCAAAGTGTGTGAATTTGTTGGCAATTACAGATTTCAAATTTATCAATCACCAGAGTTGATGAATTTGTTTTCAATTACAAATTACAAAAGCATCAATCACCAAAGTTAGTGAATTTGTTTTCACTTAGAGATTACAAACTTATTAATCAGGTCAGTGCATTTTTTTTCAATTACGAATTACAAATATGTGAATCACCAAATTTGATGAATTTGTTATGAATTACAAATTACAAATTTATCAATAACCGTAGTAAGCAAATTTTTTGTCGATTACAAATTACTACTGAAACGAAGTGAAAAGTAATAACCCTTATAATTTGTAATTGGAAAAAAAAATCAACGACTATGTTATAAAGACAGTATATTTTGTTTTCAACGATAAACTATACTTTTGAAACCAGTTGAAATTAAATTACTCCTTTAAGTTGTATTTCATTTCGTATCCAATTTCGTTTCGTTTTTGAAGGTAATTTTTAATTGCAGGTTTCGTTTCAACTACGAATTACAAGAGGAAACGAGACAAAGTCTTCGTTTCTTATTACAAATAATCAGTTACAAAAATTTGCACACTGGTTGAAAGGATACCTTCGCAAATTTTATGAATTCAATTTTTCCACGGTTGATTTACAACGTGATAATGGTCGCTGTTGTCACTTATTCTTGAACATACACAGTATACGACCCAGCTGTATTTTCACCCTGTTCTTTACCAAAATTTTCAGGCCTTGGATGATAACTATGGCCGAAAATTTGATATTTTTTACGTTAAAAAACATTTATTACTCATCCGTTAGGATTATTGATGTTGTTTACGAATCAAGGTTTTCTCTCATTTGGTTAAAAATATCTTATGCTAAAAGTCATTAGATCCAAGCTTTCTTTCAAACCAACTTGAAATAAACTGCATTCGCGAACTTTCACTGTTGAATTAATTATTGGAGGAAATGCAGGAAAAAATGTCCCATTTTGCAATGTTATTGAGACCGTAGAAATGAAAAGTTATTGAAGTTTCTAAAATTCGAACTATCGTATTATGTTCTAAAAACAATCTCTTGGAAAAAGAAAAAAAAAAGACATTGGTCCCTAAATAATCAGATCTATAAAAATCAGGATTGCGTAATCCTGTTTTTATAAATTACTAATGTTTGTGAATTCATTCGTTATTCGCTTTTAGTCTAATCGACATCGTAAATTCCACGCGTATTTTTTTTTTTTCTTACTTTTTTCTCGTTCAACTTTAACTTTACTGGAATCGCACATTCGGATGTTTGCAGATTATGTTTGCCCGTGCACGAATATTGCGCGGGTTCAATAAGCCTGGTTAGTACTGGCACAAGATAAAACTATTACCGGTCGCTTATTGTAAACCGAGGAGCAATTTTCATAAAGCCTGCCTCAATATGGTAACTGATAAGCGTACTGAGGCGCGAAAATAACCGGCCGAATGAAAACACTTCTCGAAAATGAGTCAACGCCATGATTTACAATCTGTTACGCTGGCTAATATATTCTATACGAAATCATTTTCCGTACTATTGGATTATTTTCAAGAAAGAGTTTATTCACTAGGAGGATTCACTGAAATTTGATAATGAGAAAAATTTAAGAGACCTCGAGAAGTAAAAAAATTTTTTTTGATGTTTGTACAAAAGCTGAACAGGTTGGTAAAAGTCTTTTGATGAATATTATTATACAGCAGAAAAATTTGCTTGATTAGTCTCAAAACGAGGGTCACGTTTGTTTTGAAATTTGCAGAACCTATTTTGTGTTAATCCTCGAAATTTAATAGTTGTATCCTTTGTGATTCGACAAGAATCAACACAATTAAAGGTCAGTAAATTTCAATGATTAAATTGAAATCCTTTGATTCATTCGATGCAATTTATCTATGTTAAAGTTTAAAAATTTGATTCAAATACCATGAAAAATCACTGATCAACAAGCGAGATTGCACATTCTCTATTAAATTATCAATAAATCCGTTACCATCAGAAAATAAATTGTAACATACTTACTTTGTATTTATTCATAATTTTATATTGAAAATTTACTTAATATACAAGAGGTAATAGTTTCATCAAATCTCATCGAATAGCTACGGAGAAAAAAAACAATTGTCAATTTACAACTGTGTACTTTGCCGCGAAAAGCTAGCGGCGAACGCATGCGAATACAATCGAGCTGTTTACTCAGAGAAGCTTAAAATCGACGTAGTTGAAATCATATAGAGTCGTGCGTATCATGCACACGAACATGTGTGGCTCGGGAAAACATCGCCCTGATAAGGGGGCTCATACCCAGTGCGTGCCAATCGTTATATTATCTTTCCGATTGCGGTGGGTTCGATGAGAGATGGGCGCAAGTCCACGGACTTCCCGTTGGACGCGTTGCGTAAATCAAGCTGCTAGATCGCGTTCGAGAAATTCCGTCGCCGAAGTACCTATTTTCAAATTATTTTTCATTCGACAATAGAACCCTCTGACCTTTATACCGGGGATGTTTTGGTGCGAGGAGCTTCATTCAGAATGAAGACAACCCTGTAGTTTGACATCAATTGACATGCGATTACATCTCGATCGATATGCTAACAGCCGCTGGAAACTGTGTATTCTAATTTTACAAACAATTGTCATGACGATTTATGTTGGAAGGGCATTCTTATTCCATACATAATTTATTACAGGGTGACCTCTGATCGTGGATTGTAAAAGTCCCTAGTTTAGTTTTCCAGATCCAAAATCACAATTTTACAAACACCTTGTGTGTCTGAAAATTGAAATTATATCAATCATTATAAGTTGTATTCGATCTGTTTTAAAGTCTTTGAATTTCACTCTTACTTGAATTTTTTGTTATAAACGGTGAATCGGGCATATCCAGTTACGCTGAATATTGCGCAAAAGCTGCAACATTCGGAACGGTATAAAAATTTCAGTTTTCTTTTTAGAATTTCCATAAAATTTCGTGCCTTATTTTTAATTATTTTTCCAGGTTAAATAAGAATCCCCAGCTATTCAAAGTTGAGTAGCAGCCCTGATAATTTAATCTAAACCCAGTTGAATGTCTTTCCTTTCATAAGATTTTCATGTGCTTTTAAATTGTATTTCGCACAAAATGACAAAACTTACATGGCTAAACGTAAAGAATTATTTTACGTCACTGACAGCGCGAATGCAATTTTTTACAATTCAATATTGGAGTCTTTTTTCACCTTTTTCTTCATCCTCCCCAGAATATTCGTGGATTAATGGATCGTAATAAAAAAAAACACAATAAAAAGTTTGAGGGTATTTATTAACAAATTTATGACGATTTCTTTTCGCACGTTATACAGAAAACAATTTGGGGTACAAGTACGATCAACTGTACGGATATGATGTTTGTGCCACTCAATTAAGTATAACAGCTACCTCACGATTTCGACAATTCAGTCTCAACTTGACATTGTTTAGGTGTAAGTTTGAAATCAACTATACAAATATGATTTAAGATATCTTATTCAGAGAAAAGACGCAACAGTGCTTTTACTCCTTCTTGATCTTAGACCTACTCGTATCCGCGCTTTGCCGCGCTATCGTGAAAATTTCGAGATTTAGCCGCCTAAAAGACAAATCGGTCTTCTGTCTCGTTTTCGCGCAATTTTCGGAAGGCTGGATTTCAATTTACATAAAAACAAGTATCGCAATGTCGAAAGATATGATCAGACCAATCATAGGCAATAATTTTTAATTTTTTTTCTCAATAGTTATAATAGTTTATCCTAAGACGACACATTTTTAACTTTTACACAGCTTGTATATCGTTATAAGAAACCTTACTATTACTTACATTTACCGTTGGCATACACATTGAAAATTTATATGCTTATATTCTAATGTCCAGCACTTAGATACACGTTATTTAAACACCAGAAAAAATTTTTCCGCGTTACTCTAAAACACTTGTTTTCTCCTCTCCCACTCTTGTTATCTTTTTCTCTGTATGTGTCGATTACATTGATAATGAAACTGAAACTCACTATTGATTACTTACTTATTTACCAGTATGTGGGTAAATACAATAAATCATCGTCGATTAAGTAATTCTTGACCCTGGTTCTTCGGAATATTCCAAATACGGATCAAGCTTGAATTTTTTTTTAAACGGAAGAATGAATACGCGAAGAATTTCATACAAAAACACGGTCAAGTATCCTGAATAATGATTTTTTTCTGTTTTTTTTTTTTTTTCTTTTAATAACATACCACAAGAGGGAGCGGGATATTACATTTCTTTAAGAGTAATCACGAGTTTCGCGAGATAATAAGGCAACGGTTTTCGACACAAGTACCGACGAAATAACGGAAGTTTTTTTAAAAAAAACTGAGAATAAGAGAAATGAAAAACTTCATTGGATCGTGTTAAAATTCGGTGAGCTCGATATTGTTGATACTACGAGCCATTAGGTAAATTTTAAGCCTATTTCGTATATTCGGATCGTATTATGCAACGCCAATACCGGCTGTTTGGAGATAACTCCTTAGATGATTAGCGTTAGGTTCTGGAATCTGACCAAGCAGACCAGGAAGCTGGCCTGGCGATAGTTTACCAAGACCTTGTGCCAGATAGAGCCGCACATCACCGATGCCTGCAAAAATTATCCATAAATAATCATTGACACAACAATAACGATGTTTTCAGGATGATAAAATAAAACCCAAGTAGAACTTCGATTGTACAAGAGATATAAGGCGTCAAAATATTGAAGAAGTGCAATTACACAACATAACTTCGCTTATGAAAAATCAATATACCTGTGTATATATATGAAAAAAAAAAAAAAAACACAAATTAACAAAGGAAAATTGCACTCGTACTTTGGAGCGGATCTTTTTTAGGATTCCCGGCATAAATAAGCCTGCTGTAGGCTGCTTGGTATCCGGGAGCATCGTCGACCTCAGCGAAAGCCTGATCCTCGGGTAGAATGCTTTCGTCTTGAGGAAGCTCAAAGAACTCGACCAAAGTGGCCAAGAGCCGAGGGTAGTAGGCATTGTATGGACTGTTCAACATTTCCGGACAATCTATGAGTAAATTTGAGATTCCAACGGCTGTAATTTTTCTCTCAGATTCACCAGATACCTTTTGCAAATCTGTAATGAACACACGGTCTACAACCATGCCAAACATTCTGTAAAGGAAAAATCAATTAAATTCCATTAAGATCGTGAGAAAAGGGGTTTATTTTCGGTTCTTTCGAATTGAAATTAGAAGTGAAAAAAGAAATCTAAAAAAAAAAAAAAACTATTTTGTCTCTGTGATGTATTGATAATTTACTTACTGTGGCTGAATTTGGTCGATTATCGCAACCAAATTACTGGCTCCGTACTTGACAGCGTACGTTGCAAAAAATACGATGAGACCTTTTACATATTTAGTTGTTTTTGAGGATGTTAGTCTTTGGAAAAGCAGCACAAATACTTGCTTCATGTAAGGCTCAAGCGCGTTTCTGAAAAAATGATTTATAACCAATAGGAGAAGAAAAGACTCAAAAATCATGGATTTGAGATGAAAGGTTCTTACAAGCTGAATGTCAATACGTATTGCATTTTCTAAAAAGTGGAGGAATTACAATTGTTGAAAAACGGAAATCTGACGTTTGTGAAGAAAAACGAATTCAACTTACGGAGGAAACTGTTCGATTATCGTTTGCATCAGATGAAATCCTTCAACGTCATTAGCCTTAGATGAAATTAGTTTCTGGAAGACACCCAACAGACCGCTGATCTTGTTTTGGGCAATAATTTGGTGAGGACCGTGGCTCACAAATGCCTGAAGCAATCTGGTCAGTGGGTGGATATTGGCTTGGCGTTCAAAAAGGACAGGAGCTAGCAGACATGGGAAAAGCGCCATGTATGGCTCCGGAATGTCTGGAGCTGTTTGGAGTTCGAGTAGAAGGGAAAGAATTTGGAAAACGTAGGGAATGAATTCTGCGAACAGTAGAAAAAAGAAACACTAAATTAGGATCATTTGGTTTTGCAATACGAGGAACACCTATCGAAAGTTTAAACTAACCCTGAATATCTTGTTGTAAGATTCCTTGAAAAACTGGAAACAGAGCCTGTTCAAAAGAAGAGACAGCAGCTGGGTTCGTTTTGCATACAATTCTGAAAGAGGAATGACAGAGTGGGAATGAGTTAACGCATGTTAAAGACTGGTAAATCTGTTCTTTAAAAATTACAGATACGATGATCAATCAGTATTTCTTTTATACGATGAAATCGGAAGTGCTCAGAAATGGGAAGCTTTTATCTACTTACTTTATGGATAAACTAAGAGTCTCGAATAAATAGTGATTGAAATGCGGTCTCCTAGGATTTCTCGCTACAATGGTAAGCTTTTCCGTCAGTTTAGGTAGCAAGTCGCCTAGGAATGGTACAACTCTCTCTTGCAAAATGTAAAACGTTCTCATCACAGCTTTCATCGCGTATTCATTTTCCTCCGAGCCTTGAGTCTCTAGAGTAGCGAACAATCCCTTGAACAATTCAGCCGCCAGAGATCCGAGCACTTCTCCCTTGACTCTGCGAATAAGAAGGAAATAGAAAGAATTATTGAGATTAGTTTGACAAATAAAGAATGTCCCTTTTGGAGAAGTCCCTGCTTTCACTGTTTCATCAATAATTATAATCCTATTTCATGCTTACAAAAGACCTCCGTCAAGTCCCTTCAAAGTAAGTATTTTCTCAATAGCACAAGCTGCGTAACTGTGAACAACGGAACTGGAAGCGCCGAGATGTCTGACTAAATGAGGCAGACTACCGATGACCAATTCCTTGGGTAACACGGACCTGAAGATCATTATGAATTTGATTGCGTCTGCTTTCAGAACCGGAACTTCGTTAACTGAAACAAAAAGATTCAAATTAAGACATGTGTCGTACTTTTAGCTGCAATCCAAGGCGTCTGAATATAAAATATATCCAGTTTACACACCATTCAGTTTTGCTAGTTCTGGCTCAATATGTTGAGCCGCAAACTGAGGCAGCGATACCAAATCACTACTCTGGGTTACTCCATGCTTTTGGGTTTGACCCTTGCTAGCACTACTCGTGACCAAGTACAGAGCCGCATCCTTGCTACGCCAATTTTCTGTTGGTTTTTCAGCATAATTTTGCAGCATTAACTGAAATGCCAGATCAAGTTTAATTAATTAGTCACATGATAACGGTTGCTGTTTATTTAAGATTATTTTACCTGGATGTAGGATCCGAAAATCTCCATAATTTTTGCCTCAAAATATTTTGATAAAACTTTCACGAGGTCGCAGGCAGCGCGTCGCCTCGTGTCAACGTCACTGCCCTCAATATCACGTCTTATGTATTCTTCTGGATTATCCTCAAATAATTCATGGTCGGATTCTGCAAATACATGAAGGAAAAATTTACGACGAGCACTTTTTATCATTACTTTTCTTTGACCACTGAATAACAAACCTCTAAACTCCATGTTTGGTATGATCACTTTTTCACATATACTTCCTAAAGTTGTCGGATTCTCAAACAAATACCTGTACTGTGCTCGATCGGCGACTGTGGCCAAAAATTGCAGAGCGTTAGATACCAGCTGCGAAAATGAGAAATTGCAATGTCTCGTTCATTTCTTTCAAAATTATGCTTAGTATGCGTAGCATAGAAATCATAATTCAATAAACAAAAAAATAAAAATTCTTTACCGAATCGAATTTTGGTTGTTGTCCAGTCGACGTAAGGAGATTCCAAATTGCGGTAACAAATTGGGGCAAGAACGGCTGGAATTCTTCGTCGTATTTCTGGGCATATAGACCGACATTGTCGCACACCTGAGATTTCAACTGTTCAATTACTCCAGCCTCCTCGTCATCCTGTCAGTAAAACAAAAATGTTTTCCAAACGTTACAAATCGAAAATTATTATTATTATTATTATTGTTGTTGTTGTTATTGTTATTATGACAACAGAGTAAAGGAATTGTCCCAAGGATTAGTGCCACACATTATACAGCAAAGGTTAATTACCGCTGTTTTCAACGCTGGAACATCTACAGTAAGCAGAATGTGGAAGTTGGTCATCCAAGCATTCATGTTGTCCTCAAAGTATTCAGGCAAGTCCTAGGCAAAGTAGAAAGTATCTTTTGTACCGAAATACATACATTTGATTGAATTCACTTCATGTAATTACTAATACATGACCATTCATTAATTTACCTATTTAGGCACATTGTTAACTCGTTACTTACCTGAAAATTCAAGGAATAAAATACTTTGCACAGAATGACCAGGGAGTTGTATATAATTTTCAAGGCTTCAATGTTGTTTGCATGTACTTGAGCAAGATTCATGGTTGCCTATCAAGAATAAAGTGGATATTAGTAAGAGTTTTAACTATTCAATTAATTCAGGTACATGAACTTTCTGATTCTCTTAATTCATCCAATGTGATTTTGCAACGAATTCATTAATATTACATATGTAAGGAGCAAATTTTTACTTTATCGGTATACTTTTTTCTAGCTGAATATAAGAAAGCAGCCTATCACTATTACACAGAATAATGGAAACAAGGTCCTTACCAAAAAAAGATCGGTCAAGGGTTTGGCGAATTGGTCGAGTACTAATTTGATCTCAGTCCAAAGGCTCTGGCTCTTGAATTCGTATCTATATCTCTTGAATAGAGAGTGAGCGGTGTGAAGAACACCGTTTATAACATGGAAGTCACCGGTATTAAACTTTTCAACCATCTGATCTATGAGCTCTGGCCATTTCTCAGGGAAATCGTATCTACCAATGATGGAAACAGCATCCGATAACTGTTTCTGGATTGACTCTGGCGAGTGAAGCATCAAGTTCATTATCAATCGCTTCACAGCTAGGCGATCTTGCATGTGTATGCGATCTCCGGTATCTTCATCCTTTATTGATTGTAGAGGAAAAAAAGACAATCATACAATTTAAAATTAATGACACTTTTTTCATCGTTAAATTGCAAGAAAACGCCCTATTTTTATCCAAAAGGTTACAGTTATTCTTTAGCAACAAGAAGTGACAACCTCCTTTCAAAATACAAAAATTCACATTGGGGTACACAATCATGGACTACAAATTTAGTATCGCATAACAATCATGATTAAACTTTCAGTTTTGATTTACAAGGTTTAGATAGACAAGGATATAAATCTTTGCAGACGATAAAAAAAAAAATTTAATGATTCTCAATATTCCAAGAAAGTAAAAACCCTAAAACGTTTGTAGAACTTTACTAGATACACGTTACTTTATTACTTTTGCACCGTATTGACTTCAGGTTCAAAATAAATATTTGCAATCGCAAGTCACTGCAGTTTCAGTTTGAGTTAAAAAAAATGCAGATCATTCAAGTAACTTAGAAACGAACCAAAGAGTGGGATCTTCAAAAAAGCATTTCACTTTTTAAGTATGCTAGACACTATTCGACTCCAACTCAAATTCAAATTTTTCATTGTCTCGGAATATATCATATGACACAATTTCGACAAGAGAGATATCTTCACTCAAACCTAAAATATCGAGCCTAATTAAAATCAATTGCTATCGAAGTTGAATAACAGTATATTTTCATCGATAGTGTTGGAAAGACCCAGAAATTTCTTGATATTTTTAAAAAATGAAAAGCTACTGGCGTTCAAGAAGCAAAGTGAATGCCAAAAATGTAAATTCATGTCAGTATCGAGACTTTTAAGAGCCTGTTATCAAAGATTTCTGATTCAAAGAGGAACGCCAACCTGAGATAAACTGAGTGACTCCATTGCATAGCATGACCTGTAAACATTATTTGTTATGTATCAGTTTCAGAAACCTCTACAACTGGAGAACGGAAGAGAAAAATATAGGGTTTGAAGGGAGCAAACTGGAATGAGATGTGTTTTAATGTCTCGCCAGTATTCACAAAGCAAACGACTGCGATAAAATGTTAGATACACGTACGATTTTCCAGTTCCGTTTGATATAATTTTTAAATGTGACTGCGCCGGTGATCCTGATGACCAGATCAACTTCAGCCTTGTCGATCAGATGAAGCAGTAGCAAGGGATAATTTTGGTTCACTTCGACCGATTCCAGAAATTTTTCAGCTGCGTAAGAAAGAAAATAAAAGTCGTGTAAATAAATAAATTCGGAAGAACGAAGGAAGGAAAATGTGAATTACTCTGACTAAACGTACTTCAACTGGTAGAATTTGAGAACACGTTATATTGGTTATAATTGATTTAGTGAGGTTATGCTCACCGGGTCGCCTGACGTTGACATCAGGGTCGAGTGTTTCCTTGAGATACACACTTAGCGTTAAAAGGTTTTCTTCGGTTAGCTCCATTCTGTAGTATTGTTTTATTACAAATATGGGTAAACTTGCGAACGGAAGAGTACAGCGGGTTTCGAAGACAATTAACACAACATAACCCACCGGCTTCTTTCTACTCTTCCATTATTCGTCTAACTTCAAATTCCGTGATCTAACGTAACCTTTTCCCCTCTTAGCGTCACCGCTCAGAAGCAAGGCGTACTATTTGGAAAACTAAGGTCACCTCGGGTTTTTAATAAAAAACCCTATATCGACGCGGAGCAGCACCTTACCGACTAAAGAGAATTACCGACAGTGGCTTGGATTACCCTATGAGCATGGTGGAAGAATTACATGTGTTTTAAATCGATCCTGCCTGCATAATTGCGATTAATTGTTTTTCTTCGTACTTAACTTCGTACATGACACTTTATTCTGATTTCAAGTAAACCGGCAACGCGGTGACGTGAAGTTGGTCGCGCGATGGTTGTTTGTTTTTGGACCTTAATTGTGTCTATATCTGATGAAAAATTATCATTCTATAACGGAGAAGAATTTCTCGAATTTTCTCTCAATAATAATAAAATGATCGTAAGTAAATTGTTAAAGATAACTTTGAATGTGTGCATTGTTGTTGCGATAATTAATTGCGATTAATCGTTTCTCTTTGGCAGATGACATCTTATTCTGATTTTGATAGGACCGCCGACGCGGCGACGTGAAGTTGGCCGCGCGACAGTTATTTGTTTTCGCATCTTGATTGTTTCTATCTCCGATCGAAAACTGCCGTTCTAAATCAGAGAAGAATTAGTCGAATCTTCTCTTAATAATAATAAAATAATAATAGATGTATTGTAAAGGTCACTTTAGATGTTGTGAAGTCGAGTGTGTGTGTTTGTATCTTTGTTATTGTGTACGATATGTGTGTGTCACCTTATGTTTATGGTTTGGATGACCTGAGAAACCGAACGCGTGAAAAGCGAATTAGTGATCAGTACGGGCATGAACGTCTAGCGAAAAGTACGAGCTTGAACGTTTAACGACAAAGCGGAGCAATAATTAACATATTCAGGCCGAGTGATAATTAAGATGTTACAGATTTTGAGCATATTGTTTTGTGTTTATTTCGTTAATATAATTCATATTGCTCGGGTAAACTTCTTTCGTGTCTAACAATCTTGCATAAATAAGCGGAACAATAATTGACAGATTAATTTTATTGCTGAGTTTATTTTTAATATAATACATTTCTTTTCGTGTTGTTCCAATAAAATTTCTTTCATATATAACAATATAGTGGACAATAATTCTGAAGTCATGACGTGCAGAAGCTGCTAGAAACATAGGTGACATGTGCTGTTGGTTGTTACTATGGGTGTCAGGTGAGTTTATATTCCTTTACATATTTAATGAAAAATTATGATCTATGATTAATCTCTATTTAATGATGATGAAATTTTATTAAGATTACATGACGATGGAAAAGTTATTATTCATTATGAATGCAGATGATTCTTAGTGAGATGATGATCGGGACGACGGTGAAAAGATAATTGATGGATACGTGATAGTTGAATTGTTCGATTTCAAAGTGCGGTAATTTGATAGTTTTATTAGACAGTGTTACTAGAAATAGTAGTATGGTATTTACACCATTACATCTCTCAAAAGTATGCGTTACAATAAATAAACACCTAGCGAATGGTGATTTGATACTGTTCCTTACTTTTTTCTTCTTTGCGGCGACGTTTGAAGTTTTTGGCATTTTTGTAAAATGAAATGTAAATTGATAAATACGTGTGCCACTATTAATTTATTCATATGTTGGGCTGGCCCTTTAGCAAAAGAGTACACGTCTAACAGTACAATTATACACTGAGAAAAATTTCATTTGTTACAGTAACTATAAAAATTATATGAATATTGTTGGAATTACGAAAAACGAAATACGCGTAACCATTTTGCGCTATTGTAGATCCTTTTTTGGTAATAATTGCAACGCAAAATCAGTTTGTGAGGTTTACTCTACTTTTTTAGTTAAACAAGGCTTTAACGTCAATTTATCGTTGCAAAAGCATTAAATTTTCGCATCAGTTGCAAGAAAATATAGTAACAGTGATCGTAATGAGAAAGAATAGTAACCGATACCAGACTTTCCGGTAACAGCTAGAAAACTAATTTTCATTTTCTACCTAGAACTATATTTTTCTATTGTGGTAAAAAATGAAAATAGTTAAGGATTGAGCGGTAAACGGAACTAAAAATTTCACTCGGTGCATTTTCGAGCACCCCGACGTTAGGAACAAAGAATAACTTTACTTCGTAGGCGTAACACTGACTTTTCCACGTCGACACGCGTCGCCCTGCTTTACCGATGATGAGCGATAAAATTGGAAGGGTTAGAATTGGTATAACGGCAGGATAATTAAAAAGGCTTTCATTGAATAATTAAACACCCAGAGCGTCGTCGCTGCACGCGCGTAAAACACGTTCCAATCGCTCCACTCCCAGATCCTCTACGGGCTCCCCTAAATCTCCCGAGGGTTGAAAATGAAAAATGAAAAACGAAAGATCGCGCGTTGGATTGATCGCGTAATGCCGTATATACGACGACGCAATATCATAATAGCGTAATAGCGTAATACATATTTTCCGACCACTCACACCAGCGTTAATGTATCATACGCACATACAGACCCATCTCAATGGACGCTGCTGCCGACTTGACGGCTGAAAATTAAAAATTGTTTGATCAGTCGGGTGACACTGCGAGCTGCTTCGTCCTACCAACGATAAAGATGTAATTGCTGAAGTGGACTGTCTCCGGGGGCATCATTACCGCGAGGAACTCGCCGGTTTAATGTTTCATAACGTACATGAGACGTTATCAACCACGCGGTGTCCGGGGCACTGACAAATGTTTATGTTAGATCAGAGGCCTTGGTAAGCCTCGACCTGGCTGTCTCTCCCTTACACTTTTACTACCCCCGTCTAACCGCTGACACGGAAAACGGAAAACTTTGTAGATGGATCTACATTTACGGCCACGTCTAGGTACAGCTATCGTGCCACTCAACGCGTCCCGAACGGCTCTCTTATTCATTAATAATTAGCATCAAACTCACCGTCACATTGTTACGAATAAACTTGAAGGTCTTCTTGGTTAGCGGTATATTCAATCATTCGTAATTTATACTTTTTTCAATTCTGTCGTACGAGTTTTTAACCACTCTTCAACTCACGGTGAAAGAACGACGAAACGCGGTTATCTATAAAACTAACTCCATCTTCGGGAGACTGAAAAAAAACTTGCTTCATCTTTTGACTTGCTAGAAAACCAATTCAAAATACAGAAATATGGTCAATTTTTCTACGAAAATGCGGTAAAATTTCAAGCAATCTTTTTATAGTATCGAAAAAATATAGTGTTCAAAATAATAGTGTACAGGAAACTGAAAAGCCACAATTTGATTGAACTAATTTCATATTATTCACAGCGTATAACCGTTTGAAAAGTATTTTTTTAGTAAACACAAAGACGAAAATAAAATAGCGGCTGCGGGGCTGAGACATTGAAAGATGTGCGCGGGTTTTTACCTTTGACAAAAAAAAAATATCTTTATTTGCTTTACACCAATCTATACACCATTAATTATTAATCCAGGAAGTCGGGTTATAATTAGCGTTGGCAGTTGTATAGGCGGAGTAGCTTTTTGATTCCGCGGAGTTCTGTAATGCGAGTTTCAACGCGATGCGATCTCACTCACAGCGCGCCGTGCCGGGGCAATTAATGTCAACGGAACGAGCCAAGACAGAGTAGAGGCACTTATTAAAAAGCTCATAGTCATTTTTCATCTGTCACGAAACGCCGCTTTTGTCCACTTGAAAGTCGAACGGCTGCAGCAGTCGTAGACTGACAATGAGGCGAAAACCTTTTAAATACGAAACAATTCATGTCTTTTACCCACACGCGCATTAACACAAAGAGACGTAGAGAAATTAGAGAAGTAGAAAAGGTGAAAAGAAAGAAAAGCCAAGCCTATGGGCTAATGTCAAGTAATTGACGGTTATTAGATGAAATATGTAAACTCTTGGACGCAATATTATTATACGCGATGAAATAATTGGCGATCGCCTATCAGACTTGGATAATTAACCTAATGATCCACGTTTTAGTTCACGGCATAGGCTGTCCTGTAAAATCGTTTCTCAGCAGCAGCAGCCTTCGGAGCTGATGAAAAAATGCTCAGGTACCGTTGACTAGTTTAGAAATAATTCCTACCCAATTCTCGAGTTCGGCAAATTAAACTGCGTACAACATTGCAACAAATTCGATAATTAGATCAATAAGAACAGAATGAGACGATCCGATGATGCCGAAGATCAAGGTGCACGAATTCCTTATTTTTTTCTTTTAACCGCGTAGAAAAGCTCCACCCCTTAATCGGTGCTTGGTGCGAGAGTGACAGATCGGACAATTTCTCGGTTCACGGTAAAGTGGCAACAGCTATGCGCCCCTTTGATGGAGCGACGCGACTTCCCGATTCAGGAAAATTGATCGGTGCCTCCCGGTCCGGGTGGAGCAATCAGAAATGACCGATTTCCACTTCGCATGCAATTTAATCTCGCCTGTTCAGCTTTAAAAATAAGAATTATCGAAGAATTGTTTTGTCCCGTAGCGGAGTTTAAGTTGAATTATAAACACATTGTCGGTGATGTGTTTTTTCAAAGTATTTGATTATTTTCGTATTCGATATCGTGAATAAGTGTCGGGACAGAGAGTTACAGTATTTTATAGTTTTACTATATTTTGTACGATCCTTGTACGAATAAGAATCCTTCGTGATTGGGTATTTAGTTGAAAATCGATTTCACCGTCTGTCCTGCAATTGTCATAAACAAATGATTTGTAAAAGGTGTTTAGTTCTTTCAGAAAACGTTGTGCTACTTGCAGAAACATGGGAAAATATCGCTCGAGATACTTTACACAAGAATTCAGTGTCGGCATAAGTAACATAATCACAAGTTTCTTCACTGAGAGATATTTTTAGTTCCGGTTACCGCTCAGTCCTTGACCATTTTCATTTTTTACCACAATCGAAAAATATAGTTCTAGGTAGAAAATGAAAATTAGTTTTCTAGCCGGAAAGTCTAGTATCCGTTACTATATTTTGTTGCAGCTGTTGCGAAAACTCAATGCTTGTGCAACAATAAATTAATGTTAAAGCCTTATTTAACTAAAAAAGTATAGTAAACCGAACAAACTGATTTCGCGTTGCAATTACCAAAAAAGAATCGACAATAGCGCAAAATGGTTACGCGTATCTCGTTTTTCGTAATTCCAACAATATTCAAACAATTTTTTTAACGATACCTGTTTTTCTGAATTTTCATAGTTACTGTAACAAATGAAATTTTTTCAGTGTTTTGGGAGATTACAAAAAAATGCTACACGGTAAATTTGCAGATAGATTTGATCTTTGAATGAAGGATGGTCAGAAATTAGCTTCAATGTGTTAAAAGTTTCAGAAATATTCAATACGTGGGCAATTCGGACAATGGCAAGAAGTGTTTTTCCTTTTGTGTTAAACGAGTACAGGGTGGATAAAAAAGTATTTATTCATAAATAAATATAATGCGATTTCGCCCAATATAACTTTACCTTTCCGGAAACTAAAAACATCAATATAATGAACTAAAAAATCGTACAATATGAGAATCAAAATTAACGATGGATATCTTCAATTGTGGGGTTTTTTTTTCATTAATTGTGCGAAATACGCACAAAATTGAAGGAATGGATTAAATTTTTGTTTTTTCGACAAATAAGACTTACAAAAAAAAAAAAAAGAAGACCAGAAATAAAAATATTTATACCGTATAACAATGAATTATTATCGTCATTCTCGTTTATTATTCAACAATTCAGTCGCGCTGTGAACCTGCAGGTCAAAATAAAATTAAAACCAATTACGTTGAAACCATATTACAAAGATCGATTTCCTTTTTCTGTTTCGTTCTTTTTTCTATTTTTTTTTTTTTTTTTTTGCCTTGATAACTCAAACAGCATCAATGCGGCGGTAAATTCGTTCGCACAGTCAGTATCTCAACAACACGTGTGTATACCTAACAAGCCGTTGACTTGTTTGATTTGGGAGTCAGACCCGTGAGATGATCTCGTCCCCGTAACTACTGCACCGTATAACCCCGCACGACGAACTAACAGGCGCTTATAAACGCGACGAGCTTTTTATTATAATATTTATCCTTTGAATGTGCAGCGACCGTTGTATCGCTACTGCAGCAGGAAGCTAAAAGCTTTCAACGAAATTGAACGTATCGTTCCTGCAAATACGCGGGGATATTGTTTCACAGGTTGCAGGATCCCCCCCTAAAAAGGACTATTCAGACGTATGCGTGTAACGGCGGGCATGCATTAAAGCTGCGGGACGTGGGCGCGGGAATCATTGATTTGAAAAATTTCTAATCGGGAATTGGTATGCACGTTGTGTACGTATAACCGATAGAACGGCGAGATTAGGTCCAATTTAATATACCAGGACATAAGTGTAACACCGTCGACCGAGAGCTGTCGCGATCGTATCTATTCGCACCCGTAGTACAAGCGATAAATTATTTAGCATCGAAAATAGCGTCAATGAACGGGGCTAAATTAGTGGATTAAAAAATAAATAATTCTCTGCGACATTACCCACCCTCGACCGCGTTGGTCAATTGACAGACATTGACTAATTGCCCGTTGAACACCGGCAACAGCTCTTTCTGTATTCTCCTTTCTTGTATTCTTTTTTCAACACGTCGAAGCCCCGTCGGGCGTACTTTAAGTTTCGTATTCCGAGTCTTTGTCGATTTTGTGCTTCGGGTTCCGTTGCGTGGAAATTATATTAGACGTATCGGGCGATTGTTTCTGGCTGTCGCTTACGGCCGTGAAAATAAATACGAGAACACCTTTCGAAACTTTCAACTTTACTCGGTACACATAATATAACTTTGACGCTTTATGGAACTGAGCGAACTCAATACGGCTACTTACCGAATGCTTTAACAAAACTGATAATGCTCTATGACATATTACCGTTACAGGCTACAACTAACTGTTTATGTTATAGAACATTCGAATAAGAATACAATAACAGACTTCTTTGGAACTTGTATTATTTATTCGTAGATGCGATTGAACGACCGTGATCGATAGCAAGGGCTCGAAAAGGCTTAGCTTCGTGGACGAAATGATCCTAAGGCTTGAAAAAATGTTTCTGTTCTCTTTCTGTAATTTTATACAACGGCATCTTGCGTGAACAATGTTCACACTTTTGTAGGAAACATTCGAGCATGCGTGAGACCGAATTTCATCTCAAATCCTACACTGAGAGAAATTTTTAATTCCGTTTACCGGTCAGTCCTTAACTATTTTCAATTTTTACCACAATCGAAAAATATAGTTCTAGGTAGAAAATGAAAATTAGTTTCCTAGCTGTTACTAGAAAGTCTAGTATCCGTTACTATTCTTTCTCATTACGATCGCTGTTGCTATATTTTCTTGTAACTGTTGCGAAAATTTGATGCTTGTGCGACGATAAATCGACGTTAAAGCCTTATTTAACTAAAAAAGTAGAGTAAGCCGTACAAACTGATTTTGCGTTGCAATTACCAAAAAAAGATCGACAATAGCGCAAAATGGTTAGGCGTACCTCGTTTTTCGTAATTCCGACAATATTCAAACAGTTTTTTTTAAACCATACCTGTTTTACTGAATTTTTCTAGTTACTGTAACAAATGAAATTTTTCTCAGTGTTATCAGTGATTTTGTCGTATGCCCGGTATTATCACAAGGTAGCTACAATACAAACTGACACACATGTAAATCTGTGAGAAAAATAAGGGATTTTGAAATATCCTTATACTTACACTTGCATGACGAAGCATTTTTGAAATGTCAAAACTTTTGATACGATCTATCGTTCAATCAGCAATATTTTCTTTTAACCAGCCAAAGTTGGGATAAATCAAGTTATGATTCGGATAACCCATAGACTTATAAAGATAGACTGTGCGCTCCTGTAAAAGGTACTGAAGCTTACATATAAAAGACAGAGATATGTCGGGAGTACTGCTCTCTCTTATCAATCGGTTTCATACCGGGAGACAAGAGCGTAGTGGAAGTGGAACAGCTATAGATATAGGCGCATTATTTCGCCTAATTCCCCACAAATATCGTCAGAGAGAGAAAGGAGTACTCCCGGCATACTTCTGTCCTTTAAATGTTTGCTTCAAGCGGCTCATAAGAGCGCTCAATCTATCTTTACACGTCTATGGGATAACCGAGGTCCTACTTTAGTCGAAACCACGAACCACGGGAAATTACCTAGACGGCGGAGTTGCCGAGTCCGCGCGCTGCGGAGTGAAGCGTTTGACCGCCAGAGTGCGCGCATATCGCATCATCCGAGTCTCCAAAGGCCGATAAAAGTTACGCTATTGTGCTTTCGCGTATATATGAAATGATAATTGCAGTAGCGGCACGGTCCTCGGGGGCGCGGTAAATCGAGATGGCACACGATTAACTGATAAAAACACGCGACTCGTACGAAATGCAGTAATACGCGCGCACGCCTTCGCCTCCTATACGTACGACAAATATTGTAAAAAGCATAAATAGAACGGCGCCGGGCAAACAAACTGGCTCGCATAAGTTGCGGGCAGCGTTTGATTGGGAATCGTCGGTTGCCCCTGAGTGTAGACAGCACCGAGCTCTACGCCTTCGAATACGTTTTATACTGTTTGCACAACTCAGCTGCAAAGAGATCCGCGGCAACCGATTATGAACGGCGACGCACGCCTGTTTGCTCTAGATTGACTCCCTAGATTTTCGTATTATATATCTGCCTTACGTTTTCCATCCCGCTTCGTCGCGTTTCAATTTTTTACTTACACGTTTTTTTTTTTCTCGTCTTGTAATTAAAAATAATATTGTACATTTTGCTCTTGTCGGTTTTATTTTATTCCAGGTTTTTTCACCCTCTGTCTCACTCTCTCTCTCTCCCTCTCTCTTTCAACAGGCTTGAAGCGACTGCGACTCGTGACCGAGGGTTTGATAATCGGTATGCAATGTACCATCGCACACGTTCAATCTGTCAGTAAACAATATTCCCGCCGAGCTTCCCTAGATCCGTACAACGTTGCGTGCATTCAAACGATCGCGAATCGTGCCGATGACGTTCTCACCGCATGTAACACGATCTAATACCTATCTCCACTCGTGCCTTTCGAGTCCTCCAATAATACTGCAAACTGTAATCGTGTGAGCAAAGCAAAATCCATCGATGTTTATCCCTGATCACGAACCTTGCTCTTCGAGAGTTTTTTTTTTTTTTATATTATTCCCTCTTTTTTATGACAGCACATTGACTAATTTAAATTGAGAACTTCGATGTGCTGTCCAGTTTTCAGAAAATTTTTAACGGCAGCCAGTTACTGATTGTTTTTTTTCAACACGTGCCGTTTGGCGATCAATTTTGACAACACTGAGGAAAATTTCATTTGTTACAGTAAATAGAAAAATTCAGTAAAACAGGTATCGTTGAAAAGAATGTTCGAATATTGTCGGATAAAAATACTTTCAAAGAAGTAATAAGAAATTCATAAACGGATGAGGTCAAGAAAAGAGGGATTTATACGCTGTTTCAAACGGTTGAACTATTCCATACCATTGCCATCCGAATGTGTAATTGTTTTGATCATGGTTGAGTTAATTTTACACATGGTATAACGATTGGAATTACACCATGAAACCGAACATCATCGCGATGCTGGCACACATCCGTTCCACGGAAGTGTATACGGCAATAATTTACGACTGGCATAAAATAATTTGAGACGTCGTTAAAACCGTCATGAAAGACTTTCACGGCACGTTATCGATGTTCACCTTCAGACTCCATTGAGATATCAGTCGGATTGACTGCAGAGGAATTTAATGAGTTAGCCGGTACTCCGTATCGACGGTAGACAAACAAACCCATACACATCCTGTTCTGAAACGTTGAGACATCTTTTTCAATACTTTCTTTACCAAAAATTTTTGACGGAAACATTTCTGATAAGTACGTAAAATGACCGCGTCCTGCCAGGTCAGTTGATTTTAGCTCGTAAATACCGAAGTCACCCTTTCGATTGGATTATTAGAACTAATTTTTTGTGAAAGAATACTCTTCAGCGGGTAGTCGACGTTGGCTTACTGAATAAACAGCTGAGTTTTGACAGCACGTGCACTTTCCACCTAAATTATGTTATGGCAAAATTCAACTCGTAGCCCGATCCGGTACAATTAATCATCCGCTAAAATCGTGACACAAATTCTCAGTAGTAATCGAACGTCTTTTTACACAATTTTGGATTATTCTTTCGACACCTTTGATACAATTACTTACCGTTAGAAATTTTTCAGAACAATGTTTTAATAACTATATTGGTACCAAAGTGACTCGAAGCAACGAGAGTTTTGATATCAACTCAAGCTCATGTGGAGAAATGCGGAACCAATTCAACAGCAGATTCTGCTGAAAATTAAAAACATGCAAAAGATAATACAAAGAGAAAATATGTCAGATTCTGGTCACCGTAGTGTAATCCAAGAAATGTAAAGTTATCGAGAGGCAGGGGAAACAAGGAAATACAGGTCATCAAATTTCACAAACGGATAAAATGATCGAATATAGATCAACGTGCATGATAAACTGAAAATGCTGTGAAAAATGCACGGTATAAATCATGACGAGGGATGAACAGAAATTGATTCAGCCTTAAATCGACTTCTCTTCATTTTGCAATCTCTCAGCTCGCGAATTGATCATTTTAACTGGATACGTAGCTGTAGTGATCATCAATGGCCGCGCTGATGACAGTGACCGTACCGTGCTTCGCGTAATTACATAACGTTGGGTGATTGGCCGATCCTGATAGCGATCTGGACCCTTAAATATTAATTGACGAGCTTGGTGCACTCGCGTTGTTTGGTGGGCACGTTGATTGGCTCAGAGTAAAACACGAGGCAGTTGCGAGTCGGTGCTTCCTTATCGTATATCGACGTACTGCTGGATACCGTATATTCATGACCTCCTCCTCATTTGATTATTTGATCGTTGATTTTATCCGGATGTATCGGTCTCGGCATTTCGTTCGCCATTACGTAACAGTATCGCGTTTTCAAACCCTGATCATGCGTGCCTTTGGTCTGGGAACGATAGGCTAGTCATTTCGGCTCGTTACAATAAAATTCACCTAGTGATTTACACGTACCTTTGGAAAGGACAAGGCTGAAGTTGGTAACGTTGGCATAGCGAAATATGATGGGAAAATTTTTGACGAACAATTTTAAAACTACTTTCAAGGAGGTGTATGTTTGAATTATGGATACACTGAGAAAAATTTCATTTGTGACAGTAACTAGAAAAATTCGGTGAAATAGGTTTCGTTAAAAAAATGTTTGAATATTGTTGGAATTACGAAAAACGAAATACGCGTAACCATTTTGCGCTATTGTCGATCCTTTTTTTGTAATTGCAGCGCGAAATCAGTTTGTCAGGTTTACTCTACTTTTTTAGTTAAATAAGGCTTCATTGTTGCACAAGCAACAGTTACAAGAAAATATAGCAACAGTGATCGTAATGAGAAAGAACAGTACCGGATACTAGACTTTCCGGTAACAGCTAGAAAACTAATTTTCATTTTCTACCTAGAACTATATTTTTCGATTGTGGTAAAAAATGAAAATAGTTAAGGACTGAGCGGTAACCGGAACTAAAAATTTCTCTCAGTGCATATTTTCTTTCTTACGATTTACTAGCTGAATTTCAGACAATCCTAAGGATCGAAGTAACGATTGTTTATAAATAGTCCGATGGCTATTTTCATTCTTTATCATAGGTAGAGGAACCAAAAAATAGCTCTGGATAGAAAATGTACATAGGTCTTGTAGTCGGAACCAGAAAATCTAGTATGCGTTACTGTTGTTTTTCATTATGGTTACTCATACTTTATTTTCTTGTAACTATTAGGATAATTTATTGTAGTTGCTACGATAGATCGATGATGAGAAATTATTTAATTGATAAAATGTAGTTAGCTAAACAAAACAAATTTATTGCTAGAGTAACCAGAAAATGTAGTGATGCTAACTACAATCATACTGAATAGCGTTACTTGTACCACATTGTCTTGTGATTCCAATAATAATCAAACTGTACTCTAAATATTTTATGAGAATTTCTAGTGATTACATATAGCTTACAAATGAATTTTTTTTTTCACAAATTGCGTACATTTTTCTACGTAGAACTCGATCTTCGTTCAAACATAAATTTTGACCAACAACCGTTTACAAGAAATTTTTATCGTAATTTCGCTTAATTTCTCACTAGTTTTCCGAATCTCATTATAAAAATGTCCTTCTTATTAGAATATTTAGGTATTGAAATATTACCAATGACACTTGTAATAAATATATTTATTACGAAAATTTTTAATCACGATATACCGAGCGTCGTATTTTTCTTGTAACGATTTTACACTTACCTTCTTACCCGATTTTCCGTGCACATCCGGATACGAGAATGTGAATCTTGATTTCGGGAATTGAATTACTTTTCTTGTACTCATTACAGACCGACATTTTACACACACACACACACACACTCGGAGTTATTCCGCCGTCCCATTCAGCTCGCCGATTCGCGGTAGGAAAAGAGTCGTCTTCCTCTTCTTCTTATCTTTTTCTTCTTATTGCGAAAGAGATTCACCAACAGCGCCCGCAAGTGTCATCGCACCCAAGACCAGCTGCTCGTGATGGGCTGCAGGCGAATCCTGCACGCGAGGGTCGGCTTGCAGCAGGGCGCCACGTTTTTATGGCTAGCAAATCCGATCTACTTATTTAAAAAAAAGCTCGACGCCCTGCAGCAGTCGTTGAACCCTTACCCGCAGCAGGTTGCCCATGCCGAAACAATAAAGAGAGCTGCAGGTTTATCCTGCGGTCAGGCTTACCCGAATACATAAGCGCAAAACGCCAGCGTGAGGAACCAAGGATACTTAACTCACTGTGCAACGGTAACCAAGCCGATTTTTACCAACATTTTTTAGACGCTGGACGACCAAAATCAAACCCTTCGGCTCAGTTGCAAAAACGTTTCATGCCTCGTTGGCTACAACTTTTGCTTAATCAATCCAAATTGTCTTGTTGAAAAACTAAATTTACGTAACAAATATTTGTTTTACTAATTTAAAGAGGATAAATTCTTTCTAAATTTGTTAAAAACTTCTGTACTTCAACCGTACTTCAATTTCAATTAAAATTTATGGTATCCGATTTATTTTATATGATCTTGCGGTATTTTGATTTTATTAGGCGGTTGGCAAAGCGATATCGTGGCCGGTTTTCGGGGGATTGTTTGCAGGTATATTTGGCATTGAGGAAGTGAAAAATGTAAAGCAAATTGGCGAGACGTGCACACACGCCCAGAAGCCGATCGTCTCGTTTACCGTGTATAGTCTGAACAGCTTCTTGAATCCCGATGATGCATAATTGTAACGGGTCTTGGTGGAAAAAACGGGGAAAAAAAAAAAAAAAAAATTTATGGCCAGTGCAACAGATCGTTGATCGTTGGCTTCAATCTCGTCTTTTTATTCGCTCATCGAATCGATGTGTGTAGGGTTATATGTGCGTTAATATACCCGTTCCAACCGAAGCGTTGCTGAACCGGAGATTCGAGGGAAAATTCGAACGGGTACCAGATGCCTGCAATCGGTTCACCCCCTCCTCCCTTCCTTTCCCGTCTCTCTCTCTCTCTCTCTCTCTCTCTCTCTCTCTCTCTCTCTCTCTCTCTCTCTCTCTCTCTCTCTCTCTCTCTCTCTCTCTTTCTTTCTCTCTCTCTCTCTCCCTTTCCGCCTCGTTCGTTTCATCTTTATAGAATGCATGAGACGTCGATACGCACGCGTGTTGTAGTATAATAATAATAACGAGAAAGCGGAAGTCCAGACTCGAATTGACGTCTATATATGTATAATATTCAAATATGCGAATCGTCCAAGCGCGCAATTTGCCAAAAATGGGTCAAGACTCGGCTGCGGCCCGTGCCATGTTCATTTTTTACTTTTTATATTTGCAGGTTGCGAGTCGCGTGCTCAGTGACTGGCTAAATGGACAAACCGCGAAAAAAGGTGAGTATAAATTATCACGATCGGAAAAAACTTCGACTTCGGTCATCGAGATAATTAAGCCGAGTCATCTTGATCGTCGTAAACAGTAACGATCGATTGGGTGTTGAAGATTTTTTTAACTTACTGTCAACGTGAGTTCTCAAATTTCAGGCAAATCACAATATTGTAGAAAAATGAGTTTTGGATATTTTCTTTAGGCTTACGCTTACACGAAATTGATGTGATTTGATTTGATTTGTTGGTTAGAGATAAATTTAGGGAATCTCAAAACCCCTTCAAGAGATACTATAAAATTGATTTTAATAGACTGGTTTATCCTCCTCGCAAAATCACAATGATTTTAAAAAAGTTTTTATTTGGCAGTTTGTAAGAAAATTAGTTATACATTCCCATGCCCATTTTCGTTTCTCATCTTTGTTTCTCCATTTCGACCAATCTTACATTTTCCATTTTCTCGTTTAGTATAAGAAAATGTTGCAGTGAACGCTTGAAATTTCAACACTATACACAGTACCGCAACTTGAATTATAATTTAGGTTGATCAGTCTTAATTGCCTCAGACGAATATTTCCGAAACGAAAAGTGTTACGAAAAAAGTTTTACATAAAACTTGTAAAGTATTAAGGAGGAAATATGATGCTAATATGGATCGACTTATGGATTTTGGCACTTTTGATATTTTGAAAGTCGCGACTGATTTCAGGTACGGGACACGTGTTTTTAATATGAACAGCCGATAGCTAGATCATAGATAAATTTGAGAGATGATTTGAAAAATGGTCTTCTTTTTCTTTATTGAATTCTTTTTATTCCATTACAGCTTATATATAATATTCTTTACAATTTTCTTTTGGATCATGAATTATGATCGCAAACTTCTTGTTGTGAAAAAATCGACTGATCCAATCCGACCCTTTCTTTAATTAGTTGTTTTCTTCATTCAACTTCGCGGAGGGCACTTAATTTCTGATTGATCAATATTCATACAAACCATACGATTTGAATGAGAATAAAAACTAAGAATCAGTAGTTACTTGTCAGAACAGAGCTCAAAAATAATCTTCCAAAGTGAAAGCTATTTTTGACCGATGTTTTTTTGATTCTGTATCCCATTTCTGAACCCACTCTATGAAAGCTTCTGGGCTAATAAACACAGCCCGTGATAATTTCCTTGCCAGACAAACATCGTTCCGTTCGCCATAACCTCAATAGAGCATCGATATTCCCAAACGTTGTGTTCAATTTTGAAATTTTTTATTTATTCAACAAAACTTTCTCCACAGTCCGATTGTGAGTCCTGGTGAAATGCCAGTATCTGAAGGGCGACGTAACGTCTACGAACGACGGAGTTAAGGAGCCCTGAGAAAGAGAAGCTGACCTTGTTTTATCAATATTTATCACCCGAGTGGCATCTCGTTGGCTACAGGTTCTCTGAAAGCAGCTGTCCGGTTCCTCCGGGTCCTGTGGGCCTCGGGAATGGCGATAGGTGGGACAGGTTGCATCGCGTGTCGCCGGGCAGTCTCTCGCTTGCGATTTGCAGCCTAGGTGGACGTCCAGATCGGATTATCCCTCGCCTTTCACCCTCTGTCGTCTCAATTTTGGGAGCGTGATTGATTTCTCTGAGTAGTAAGCCTAGGCCGGTCCTGGATGAAGGTTCTTGCAATATTATTGGCAGTTTCGGTAAAATACCGTTACAGGAATCTGTATCCAGTGCCGGCATTGTATTGCTACTTCTCTGCGTAGGCATTTGCGCCTGTTAATAATAAGTCGTATATTTTTCAGACATTGACCACCGTTGTTCAAAACATTGCAGTAACCCAGTTTTAGGTTAGTTTCAGTCGGTGATCGTCCAGAGTCCTGATGCACGCGCTGTAGGGACGGATTAAACGGTGTGGAACCGTATACAAGCAATCCGAAGTAATAACCGGCCGTCGTATCGCACCAGTTGGTTAATTAGGTCTTAAAAACAGTCGGAACCTGTAAAAACTGGGTAATTACAGGGTGATACTCGTCGCAAATGAGAGATACGCAAGCGAACAGTGGATACTTGCTCGTTATTAAAACGAGATAAGACAAATTCCGCAATCTCTTATCCATTTAATGCCAGTACAAATCCCGCGCTCTGAGAGACAAGCAAAACGAGCGCGTATCGAGGTATCCATTTTACTGGTTCAAGTCGCATTCGTTTTAAAACGCCGCCGTATTGAACGGCGAATTTCGAATTGGGAATTGAAGGTATCAGTCGTATCAGTCACAGTCTGTGGAAAATTATTTCCTGAATCTTTATAACTCATAAAACAAACTCCTCAAGATCCTACCATCCCAGAAGCCTACCATGACTAATTGTATAAGAAAGAAGAACAGCTAATAACCTAACCTAACCTAAGCCGCGGTAATAATTTATACCTACAACCACGAAAAAGTCTGATTCATTTCACAGTTGTCATGCGGCACGTAATACCAGACCGAGGATGAAAGGTACAGAGATGGATGTGGGGCCTTGTCCATACATTGAACGGTTAGTGGAGGACCGTCCGATCAGATCACCGCGCATGATTAACGAAATCAGTGCCGCCTCTCGAGCGCAACCTGTTGAGCTCAACCAGAGTCCCGCGGATACAGACGTCAAGCGAGAAAGGAGAACCTGTTGATATACATACTCGTGGCCCGCGCCAAACCAGCAGACCCAGGATATCTTTTCGGAGGGCTCTTAATCTCGGCGTTCATTGTCCGGTACTTGTCCCGTACAATGAGCGTTCCCCACCTCTTGCCCATTGAACGAGGTGCCCAACTCTCAATACCCTTGGGATGCCCATTACCTCATTGTGCGACGCCTAAAAGGGGCCAGATTTTTGAAGGGACGGCTTTGGACCTGCGTCACGTGTTTATTTTACATCAGACAAATGTCGGTGATACCAAACCTTGGCCACCGAATCATTGGGTCGATATGGTGGTATTTTATCGATCTCACTTTGCCCTTATCGTGTGATAAATTTTACGGTGAAACGGTTACTTGGATTTTCACCTAGTAGAACGAGTTGGCGATTTTTATCAAAATCAGTCTCGCTGATTGAATGGAGTTGAATTTCAATATTAGATGTTAACGACTGTTGTGATTTTAGTATGACAGTCGGTGAGTTGATATTCGATGAAGCATGGTTCAAGAATTGACACCAAGTGACTCCATCGGAAAAGGTGTTAATGGCTCTCTCGTTCTTTCGTCTTGCCGAATCATTCCTCAATAACGAGTAAAGTATTCCCGGAAACCAATAAACCGTCAAAAAACGCGCTGTTCAAAGTTTACAAATTGACTACTATTGTGACAAGGAATATCTGGAATGATTTGAAGCGGTGGAGTGTGCAGGAAATGGAGATTCTACGTGAACAGAAACCTACATTATATACCTAACCGGAACAACTTCCGTGACAGTAACTCGTGCATGTTGAAGGGAAAAGAAAAGATGAGGATCAGGTCAAGGAAGAGGAGGTGGAGAAGGACGATTCCTGTAAGGATTTGGAGAGGGAAGTACGCGTGCGCCTATCGGCCTTCTTGGGTGCACATGACCGTCCAGGTAACAACGGGTACCTAACCAACAATCCTTGGTTCAAGGAGCGAGACGCGATGGTGCGAAGGCGCGTGCTCACACCTGCCCTCAGGCCCCGGTTCTCCGGTTGCCTCCTGCCATTTATTACCTTCATTACGCTCATGCCGAGGTCTTCGTCCCTTTTAGATATCACGTTTTCCCGGTAGCATGCCGGGTTCCCCTCGTCGCAGATCTGCTTAACGATAACAATTTGTCCTTGTATGAATAGGTTGAGCGCCCTTGTCTCAAAGAGAGTGAGAGGCTGAAGGATTGTATCGGATAGGAGACTTGACGCAGTTTAAAACCTGATTCGGACTAACAGGACCAAAGGAGAGACATCCCGAAGAGCATTGTTGGTCATTTTGACGAGACTGTCTGTTCCAGAATACATATCGCGTTGTGATTGAAGCTTTACTCTCACCGTTTTGGCAAAGCGAACACCCTGGTTTGCTCAAGGTGTGCGAGGCAAGTGTTGCTAGCGATGCTTAGGAAACTGAATACCGGTACGTGCACTGGAAGCAAGGGGGAGAGACGACCACCTGACACGAAGAAACAAGAATAATCCGTCGTCGTTGTCGTGTAGGGAGGAGAACATATGCGCGACACCAAAAATGGATCCACTTAACAGACGTTTGCTTAAATGATAGATTTTTCGATGCCAGATGTTGGCGGCATTGTGCGGGCAGACGTTTGACACGGAGCTCGGTTGCTCCGAAGCGTTATTCAGTTCAGTTCCTTGGATCACGTGTATTTCGTGGGTTTTGGTGTAGGGACGATGAGGAGAACAATACGTCTATGATTACAATTGTAAACATTTCCAGTAATTCGTGGCATTGTGAATTCCCGTCTCTTTCTCTCTCCACCGTCCTCACCTTAAGCGCCATAAACACCTACCTCGTTCAGTTCGAGTCTCGAGAGGAAGAATTTAGACCAAGTTTCTTTGCCGGAGTTCACGCGCGGGTCAATGCATTAACATTACAAGACCGAATCTCATTTATCGACCAATTCAGCCTCGGGCTTTTCGTTAAATATGGAAACCGTCCCCGCGTGAAGCCTCGCCTTTTACCCCAAAGGGGTGCGGCCGTTCATATTGTGTCCCTAGGTCCTCTCCTTATCAAAATCTGCATAGCGTTTCTCTCCGCCTCACTCCCTGGGACAGCTGTATGCTAATAAGCGATTTCGTTATTATGTTAAGCGTCCGCCTAAAGTCAATTCGGGACTGTCGTTTCTTTGAAAAGGGGAATGAGAAGGAGACGAGGAAGGAGGAGAGATACAAATACGAGTAAATAAGTAAAGTAAATATGGTGAAGACCGATTAGAATGGCGGCTGAAAAAGTTGGCTCTGATAATAGCCACTACGGACTGAAGACGCCCGTCAAACTCGCAACGAAACTCTTTACCGGCAAATTGTAAATAAACACAAGCTGTAACCACCCACCTTGCCATCCGGCTATCTAACCTACTTCTGAATTTAAACTACGGAAGCCCTCTCCTCGAGGAATCTATACTATTATCTTCAATTACCGGTCAAGCTATAGAAGTACAGTTTTAAAATTGGAAACGTGACTGGCTTTTGGGTGGTTTAAAATTTATGCAACCACTACCGTTAGAGACGGACTACGACGTAAAAAAAGCTTACAGCTACGCTTCAATTACATACAATTACATTTTTGCGCACGAACTGTACACCTCAGACCTCCGGTCATCCGTCTCCCAAGTAAGGTTGCGAGGATCGTTTTCCATGGACAACTCGATGTGGCTCTGAGTGACGCCGCAGTGCCAAATTTTATACCCTTTTGCTTTGCGTCGGAATAAAAAATTTTATGCAAAATTTCGTGAACGGTTACACAAAATGTTTGAGAAACTTTATTTTGAGAAGCAGGTATTTTGATAATTCATCGGCTTGCCAATAGATCGAACTAATGCAGTTATTTAGTTGCTATTTGAAATTTCTTAACAATGATACAGAAGTTGTAAATGAAAAACGTAATGCAGTTACACGTACAACGTCTAATTTTAGATAGGAAATACGTATTTTGGATATCAGTAAAGAAAAAGGCGAGATGAAGATATTACCGATATTCTCGATGGAAAAACTCTGATTGATCAGTTTTATTGAGAATTGGTTGATATTGAAATTTCATCAATCTTAGAGAAATCCTATAAATAACTGATTGTGGTGCAATCGAAGAAGCTCGTCCCCCATAAAAGTACACACAGTATTTTAAAAGTTTCGTAACTTCGGTAGTAATTGCCTATATCTCTTACATTTTTTGCAGATATTTTATGGTACTCATTATGCTGGCAGTGATTTTTTGATAATTTTTTAACGACTGTATAGTAAATAATTTTTTTCTACGCAGGCCCTGTAATTGCATCGAATTTCTCAACTAAAAAATATCAATTTCTTGATTGGAGACATCTTTTAACCTGTTTGAATTGAGTTTTTTTTTTTTTACCGACCGAATTATAAGAGTAATCTAGAGCAATCAAATTAGGTAAGAGCGGCTCGTGAGCTCCAAAAATTACCGATAAATAGAGGAGACGATACAATCGAAAAACAGAAAAAATTTCTCTGTATTTTCTTCGTATTTTCTCAGCTTCTATTTTCACAATGCTCTCGATGACTTTTTTAATTCCTCAGATTACAGTTGATGGAAATAGGCTCCTATGCATACATTTTGAAATGATAAACTTTAGAGTTCTAGTAATCACAAAAGAACGAAAAATATGTTCAACTACTCTCTATTTTCCGTTAAAGTTACATCAGCTTTTGGGAAACGCTAAATTCAGTACTTAAGTACACTATACTGAGCCAATTTTCCAGTCGATAATTTTCAATCATCTGCTGTTAAAATATTTATCTTTGTATACAGTTCAAGCTGTTACTTGATTACATTATTCAAGAAAGGCATATGGCAAAAATACTTTCAGAACGTTCTTACTTGATGATTATTCGTCAAAAATAGATCTTTTTTGAGAAAACGTATCTTGCGTAGAAGCAATGAATAAATAAAACATGGAAAATCAAGTCCGTGAATCATTCGTTTGATTCACGTTGTATTGTGAATATGGTAATAAAGGGTAAAAATTTGAGAACCTCAAATTTAAGGAAGGAAGCAGCCTCGGCAACGCAAATTCCAGGGTAAAAACATGGAGATCGTTGACCAGAATCAACCCGACGCGCTGCGATCAATTCAGTTCTTCACCGTGGAATTATCATAACAAAAGCTGGGTAATCGGATCTCGACTCAGGTGGTCCCGCAGGGCGGCGGGTCTGGGACCAGGAAGTGAAAATGAAGATTTTAGAGCTAAACAGGCTCTTCGTGTATATCCATCCGGTAATGACGCGCGCCACGGATGGAAGCCAGTCAATTGGCTCCAGACGCGACGCATCGCCACAAACAAGATCCCTTCACTCCGGCTATCACACCAGACTCCGCAATCGTTCGAAAAACGCTTCTATTGTTGTATCGTCGTCCGTTATAACCGCTCGCATAGAAAATCGGTAACATATGTTACCTAATGCAACTTAGAGTGGTTAGTTCGGACTACAATTCCGACTCTTACCCCTATACATAGCCCCAGGAGATGCACAATGGAAGATGTTTCCCGTCTTTACCTCGATTCACGCCCAAGATGTTGAAAAAAGAAATAATGATATTCTGCAGATTACACCACATCCACCCCGTTTCAGAGGGTTAAACGTATAATACTCTTTGATACGATGCGTCAACGAGCCTCGGATTTCAAGACTTCCAAGTCTTTGGTGGACTTTTTCAATTCACGGGACATCGTATTGGCTCCGGATCTCTTTTTCTTGTCACAATTTGACTGTAAACTACGTCAGTGTGGTATCAGAATTGAGTCACAGATCGAGTCTTGGGTCTTCCCGCGGTGATATTTTTACATCGATTCGGGATTGCAGTTAAACGTGAGATTGGAAACGAGATATCTATTTATGCTCTGCGAACAGTTTTGTCGCTATATCTTAAATATCTAAAAATTTGTACTTTCAGCTTCGGTTAATCCGGTATTATTAATTTCGATTTCCCTGAGTACATTATTTTCCGACAAACTGAAACATTTGGTCAAGTTTTATCACCGCAGTCAGTTATTATTTATTGGCAACAATGCCAGTATTCAAAGTTCAGTTGAAAAATGACTTCGATTTTTCACTGTACTCAAAACTTGTGAAAGGTTATGCCTTCGAATGATTTTTGTTGCTTTGCTATTTGTAAAAATCTATCTTCAAAACTTTTTCAACTAAATCTTACCATTTGTAGGTACTTTATTCTGTGTTCGTCGCGATTTGAACAGAAGTCTCTATTTTTCTGAAAATTTCATTACTCTACAACACGTGCAGAGTTTTTAAGAGAACGTCGACCAAGTTTTGCACCAAATACTTCCAAATACGATGTAAAACTCTCTCACGTTAAGCGGTGAGATGACATAACGATACTGTGATGACTCGTAGCAGTCATCAGTTAACGATTAGTCAACAATAAAAGCTGGCCAAGCCTTCCCGAATCACCGAAGCACCAACTATTTTAAATCCGTACATCTCGAAAAAAATTTGCATCACCTCCATAACCATCATAACCCATGTTTGACAGGTAAAGCATAAATTGACAAGCTTGCATGAAAATGCTGTTTCAATATTTCCCCTCGCTACGTGTCTGCAGTCATTCGCACCTCCCAATTCCTAGAAACAAATTTCCATCAAATCTGAAGCTTATAATCTGAAACACGGAAACACACGAATCATTGCATCGCGCATGCGCGATGAGTGGAAATACAACGGAGCGCAAAAATTACACGTATCCAAGGGTTGGAAATTTGCTCCAGCAAATCGTCTCGGGTCGGCGATTCCGGCTGATGTTTTTTTCTCCTAGACCGGCATTCATCCCTCGACCGGATCCTAGGCTAACGAGGGTGTCGTCCGGCGCACGACCCACCATGGTCTATTTGTTCGACCGCTTACGCCTGCGGTCGGACCTTCCGACCGTCACGCACCACGGCCGTTAGCCTCACGGATGCATACCGATTTCTTAAGCGCTTTTCATTCATATGGAAATAGATTAAACAGCCATCCAACGAACCCGATATCACAGGGTAAATAAAGTGACCGGCCCCAAAGTCTTTTCCATTCTCTCTATCTCTCTTTGTTCTTATTATATTCTTGCTCATATTTTAACCTCTATACTTATTTATTTATTTATAATATTATTTCTTTATTTATTTTTATTTTTTTTCTTTTAACTTATTATTTCTGTACCTTAGATCTTTATTTTTTATTCACCTTCGTTCTATTCACTTTCGTCTATTTTTATCTCCCTCTTTAGTTATTCTTTTTCACACTGAGAGAAATTTTTTGTTCCGGTTACCGCTCAGTCCTTAACTATTTTCATTTTTTACCACAATCGAAAAATATAGTTCTAGGTAGAAAATGAAAATTAGTTTTCTATCTGTTACCGGAAAGTCTAGTATCCGTTACTATTCTTTCTCGTTACGATCACTGTTACCATATTTTCTTGCAACTGTTGCGAAAATTTAATGCTTGTGCCACAATAAATTAACGTTAAAGTCTTGTTCAACTAAACAAGTAGAGTAAACCTCAAAAACTGATTTTGCGTTGCAATTACCAAAAAAGGATCGACAACAGCGCAAAATGGTTGGGCGTACCTCGTTTTTCGTAATTCCAACAATATTCAAACAGTTTTTTTAACGATACCTGATTTACTGCATTTTTCTACTTACTACAACAAATGAAATTTTTCTCAGTGCAACCTTAATTTTAATGTATTTTAATTTGTTGTTGGTTTTATTGTATTTTATACCTATACACATGTTTGTCTCAGGGCAAATAAACGCTTCTATCTATCTATCTATCTCTCTTTGTTATAATATTCTGCTTTACAGCACCATTATATGAATTTGTTAATTTTAGTATTATTTTTCCTGTATTTATTTATCTTTTTCTTTGTCGAAGGCTTACCATGGCATAATTATACTAATCTATCAATCAATAAATCAATCTTTGTTTCCTGTTTCTGATCTCCTTTGCTCGAACTCGTCTCACGAGGCACTTTGTTACTCTCCCTGATTCTCAGGGAAAACACTTTGCTTCGAACGAGGCGGAGCAAAAAAGCATTTTACATTGATTTGCGACTCCCATGTGAACTATCATCGTTTCTCAATAATGAATTTGCTTGTCCCATAATGTTACTTCAGGTTGAAATGGACGCTCTGGGAACTCTTGGGTTCTTCTACACCTATAATACCGTATTCGAAACTTAACTAACCGTGAAATCATTACGTGCAGAACGTAAATGGAACGGGGAATTACGGATCTTTTCGACCGTTAAATTCTATTCGTTGCCGCTTACAGCGGATGATGTTATTCAAAATCTGATTGCGAGTAAAATTAACCTGTACTAGTCAGTGATTATTATGTGAAAATTAGAATGATTCAACGTTAAGGGAACGTTCTTAACGAACTTTGATTTCATTGATTTTTCAATGATAAAATTAAATAATCAAATTGAATAATTCGGATACCGCGTTAAATTGAAATACTAAATACTAACTATGAGCATTTTTAAGAACAAAAATTGGTTATACCTCTTTTAGTCCATTTTGCATTGTGAGCTTTCGTTCTTTGATGCATGGTCTCTTCTTTTATAATACAAACAATGAAACTATACTCATAAATAATGATCTATTTCAAACTACCTCCTCAACACAGAACCAACAAAGAAACGCAAAAATACTTAAGTCACAAATTCCGATCGATATAATTGCAGAAGTCGCTTGTACGTCTTATTCCATTGCAGACGGTCTTTTATATTTTCCTGCAATTGATGCGTTGCGCTACGTGTGTTTTCAAGTTTTATAAATAGAAAAGAAAAATTGATTTTTCAAACTTTTATAAACTTTTAAACGCACCACGCGTACATACGTACACGTAATATCGCCACCCATTGCGATCATACCAGCGATATATGCTTGCATACTTGATGAAGTATTGTATTGTAGGAAAATTCTCCGACATCGGCCAATCGAGTTGGCACGAATGTTTGACACGTGCTTTCGTGTGCTGGCGAGACAAACGCGCCGACGAATTTCAATATCATCATGATCATTATTCTCAGTATCACCATTCTAAAAAATACTGATACTCGTCGAATCGCAGAAATCCGGTATCGGAATATCAAGACGAAAAATTAGGTCAAACTCGTTTACTCAGGTGAGAGTTGATTGCGACGAGGTTTAAACGAGAATTAATGTCTAAATATTCGAGGACACCGTTCTATCAATTCAACTGATTAACCGCATTTCTTTAAAATTATGGTTGTGGCGTGCTTTCAAAGAGGCTTTTACGTTGAAAATCGGTCCAGTCGTTCAAGATCAGGTTTGAATCTTGACAGCGTGAGACACGTACTTCAAAAAGGTTCGCTCATGTATCGACAATTAACGTGGAATATTTTGACCAAGGATTGTTAAGGATAGCAAGATAAATAAGACATTTTAATATGGTTGATTTAACACACCATATTTTTGGAAAGTTCGATTAGAAGCTTTTTGCAACACCTGCATGGAAAGTCCATTTTTATGCACCATTTACAAGCACCGAAAGTAGTCTTTTATACACATGTGCGGGAAAAACTTTCGCGCGTTGCTAGGGGTGTGAGAAAAAAACCTTCGCACATTGCCGGCGGTACAAGATAAACCTTCGCGCATTGCTAGCGGTGTGCGAAAAAGACGGTCGCGCTTTTATCCACAGTTGCGCATTTCGCAAACAGCTGCACCAGCGCCACCGATGGAATAGTTTGTCACTCTTTGCCGTGCTCGACATCGTCACTGAACAGACATCGTGCCGTGGTTTCGTGTAAAAATAATCGTGCACGTCGGACTTTCCGTTACAGGTGTAGCAAAAAATAGAGTTCGATACTAGTGTGAAAGTTGGCAATGCCTATCTCGCGTGAATGCGCCACACTCGCCCTTCAACTCGTCTACGGGCTTGTGCTGCGCCTTCACGCTTGTGCGGGCATTCCCACCTTCGCGCACTAGTATCGAAAAACACTACGTTGAACGTGCGTAAGGCGTTCCCATTAGCGAACGATGCGGTAAAACGGCGTCAGCGCATGCGCTCAAGACAAGTGCTCGATTTTACACACTACGGTTTTCTTTGGCGCACGCGCTCTTTCGAATAATTCAATTTAACCTGCAAAGCCTGCTAATCAATAACGTAAATTAAATTGGAGCTAAAATTATTTCAACTAGTTAATAAAGAACAGAAATTATTTTGACAATTACTTAAAAAGTTATTGAATCTACATTTTTCCAAGTTTCCAAAGTGAAGTGAACCTACAACGTTTCCCTTCACTGAGACAAGTTTTTAGTTCCGGTTACCGCTCAGTCCTTAACTATTTTCATTTTTTATCACAATCGAAAAATATTGTTGTAGGTTGAAAATGAAAATTTGTTTTATAGCTGTTGCCGGAAGTCTTGTATCCGTTAGTATTCTTTCTCATTACGATCGCTGGTACTATATTTTCTTGCAACTGTTGCGAAAATTTAATGCTCGTGCAACGATAAATTGACGTTAAAGCCGTATTTAACTAATAAAGGTAGAGTAAAACGAAGAAACTGATTTTGCGTTGCAATTACCAAAAAAGGATCGACGATAGCGCAAAATGGTTAGGCGTACCTCGTTTTTCGTAATTCCAACAATATTCAAACAGTTTTTTGTAACGAAACCTCTTTTACCCAAGTTTTCTAGTTACTGTGACAAACGAAATTTTTCTCAGTGTTTAACAAGAATTATGTACGGTCTCAGAGCCATGGTGGAGATTTTTCCCTGCAGTTTTTGCGGTCTATAAACAACGGGTACATGTTTATTTGAAAACAATACAGCCGTGACCCTTTTTTGCTCAGTGTATGTAGCATAGCGCACGAGGGGGGAAAGCCGTCAACTTTTTCCTTAATGAATAGTTTACCGGCTTGGCTCATCAGCCGTAATCAGGTACCGTTTCGAAGACCGTTGATTGCCTAGCGAGGCACAATTACGTATGAATATTAACCCGCGTACAGCTCGTTATGCCTCTGCACGATTTTACCTTATACCAGGTTTGTTTTAGTCGCGACTTTTAACGACCCATTATTTTAGGGCGGGATTTGGAGAGCCTAGGGATTTGAATACGTTCGACTCTACCCACGCGTGTCTACGCGATGTGTGGAAGTGTGTATGATTCTAAAAAATTGCCTGCCTACTCTTATATAAATTATTATCGGCCGTCTCTAAGGGGGCGAGCAAACCCTGCACGGTTATCGTTAGCCAAGGTAATCGCGAGCAGCGTATTCACGTGTTCGTTTCTTGGCTTATATTTGCCAGCTAGACGATAATTTTGTGTTTCGGTCAAACAACGAATGTGATTATTACATCGTTCCGTGGTTAATTAGCGAGGATAATTAGCATGGCTAATTAGACTGCCGGGAAACCACGTATATTCATATTCGATTTCTTCACTACTACTCCACGACTCACTGGCTTCGTAGATTGCTCAACCTGCGTTACGCCGATAATGAGACCCGGCAAAGAAGACGAATGCTTTTGGCATCCTGATTCTCGCCATTTCGTAAAGCTCAACAAATGAAGCAGGGTGTCATTCGCGGTCGGAAAATGAAAAACCTAAACACACATTCGTGAACAGATTATTCTTATTTTGAGAAAAATTCGATCGGACGAACGACGATTAATTCGCTTTTTCCTCATCGTCAGCCGATCACCGATGACATTTATTGGAAAACAAGCATTTGCAGATAATTTTCGTGATCTATTTTCAATTATCGGTATTTGAGTTTTCTTTTTTTCTCAAATTCAGGAACAACCTGAATTATATGGAAGATGAAAATTTTATGACACCTAATTTTTAATGTCACTTATATTGCGGTTTTAACATTTGCTAGACAAACAAATCTTAACAAACATTCGACGAGTCACGAACAGTTGAAAATTGGAATTTTTTGAATGATGGTTGTAAGTCGTGAATAATTAATAGACCATATTTACATATGGATTTGCATACGCGACGGTGATTACACGGACAACACTATTTGCAGTGAAAATCACTTTGATTGCGGTTTTTTCACAATTTTCGCAATTCCAACTCCAAAAAAGATTTCAGATTATGGATACCCGAACTTTTGTATACCTACGTATCAGAATTTTTTTGCTTCTGCAATTCTCTTTTCCAAGCAATTTAGCTTTTTCGGAAATTGATCACGATGTAAATGAAGCTATATTTTCCTCATTTGCAAAAATTGAGTTAGGCTGGGCGTCGTCGATTTGGTAGCAACAATCACGTGATTAAAAATCGGAAAATCACTTATTTGTGGATGATTGAGTGTAAAACAGCCTTTGCCCGTTTCAAGTATGTTACATTCTTGTTTACCGTCGAGGCACACAATAATGTTGATAAAAATGTATTCAACTAAAATGGACTAACTGAATTCCTCGACTAAGGTCGCAGCAAGAGTTTAAAGTATGAAAAATCATCAAGCACCCTGTGCAATGAGTTATCCGTAAATAAATAATCCACGACTAGGTGTTGTGTGGTTCAACAAAGCTGGCATTGTGAAAAATTGTGTGAAACGTATGAAATAATTAAGGAAAATAACAAATATCTCGTAGGAAAAACAATTTTATTCAATCAATATCTTCTTCAGCAATAATAAACATATTTTTTGGTTCTGGTTTCTTTTTCATCGATTATTAACATTAATCATCTCTCGCTGCAATATCAACTTATCCAACTATCTATATCATAGTACAATCATAATTATAGTAATAGTAATAACCTTCATTTAACACTCTTAATCGTGTAATGATATACATAATTGGTGAAATAATAATAGTAATAGTAATAATAATAATAATAATAATGATAATGATAATGATAATAGTGATAATGATAACCATGTTTCCTCGTGGTATCGTAATTTTCAAATTATCATTCTAAAGTCATGTTCTCCGTATCAACAATTAAACTTACTCAACTTATATTTTATATTACAATATCAGCATGAAGCTGTCTAATTTTTTTTTGCTTATTTTAATTAACTTTTCTTTGTTTCAAATTTGTCTTGTAACTCTCACTTTCTCACTCCCTTCCTGTCCTTCAAATCTTCACCGCTGTAACGTAATTAAGTTTCACAGGCATGATACACGCCAAGTAACGTGCATTGGTTGATTTTTATTACATTCAATTTCCCGCTTCATAAAGTTATGCCGGAAAAAAAGGAAGCGAGAGAGAGAGAGAAAGAATAAAAAATTGTCGCACACCGTCGATGCTAGAAAATCATGCGTATTATATTGAATACGACTCGTACCCGTCATACTAATTTTTTCTAATCGCGCAGACTCGCCGCTTCCATTAACCGATCAACAATTACGACGTCAAAATATGAGGGATAAATTTTGCTCTCAGCTCAGCTATGCTTAGCTATTAAACCTATAATTTACAGTATATATAATTTTAATTTTTTGTTTTTTTTCTTTTCTCTTATACTGCTAATAAATATCATCGTCAATATCTAATAATCGTTCAATTGTTAGTACATATATTTAGGATTGCTTTTCTTTTCTTTTTTTTATTTTTTTATTTTATTTTTTTTTTTTTTTTTGCTTTGCATATCTTTTTCCCATTCTCATTCGCTTTCGATAATGCCATTTTTCTTTTTTCTTACCAAATTTTACCGTTAATTAATTTTCTATAATAGTGTTAATGATGATGACAATAATGATAATAATGATGATGATAATAATAATAATAATAATAATAATAATAATAATAATAATAATAATGGTGTTGAGAATAATATTAATTCTATACAATCTGTGGGGGTGCGAATTTATGCATCCAATATGCGTGTGGCGTATAACTACGGGGGCAGGAAGGGTAAATGAGGGTTGTTGATTGAACGTTATTATTAAATACTACATTGGGTCGAAAATCCCAGCGCCGTTTTTCTGGCTCCAGGCTCAACTTAGAATTATCTTTGGTCCTCTAGCCGTTATGATTTTCTGCCAGACAGTAAAAATTTCGATACGTTGATCACGATCAATCCGCCGTTCATTTCGACGCTATATAGAATTTCAATATTATAATCACATTATATTGTGCATATTGTAACGTTGAAGAAATTATAGCCGTACGAATATATCGCTTTAGTGTTTTATAATTATCATTTACAATATTATTTATTCAACGACGATTATATCGGTTTTTTTTTATAGGTATATTGTACAAATTATATATTTACGAAGTTAGATTGAAAATATACATATGTTATATGTATATATAATATATATATTATCATTGGTATTATTACTATTATGCACTGATTTATGGGAAAGTTGGCTATCCTGATGAAATCGTCGTTCACATTTTTTTCCCATTACGTATTTACACTCGTGTGTATTTGTATATTGTAATAGACGATTTTACACAACTGCCACCGTTCCTCCGTAATACGAAACATAATTTATTTCTTGCGAAACAAAAAAAAAATGAAAAAATAATAAAAACAGGGAATTCAACCGTATGCCGTAAGCATAGTCGGCATCCTTACGAAATTCCGTTGTTAAAAATTTAAGTAAAATTAAGACTTATCGTTCAGCAAACGGGCATATAACGACAGGGGGCTCTGAGTTGTTTTTGCATACGAATTTCTCCGATTTCTTGGTTCAATTTTCCCCTATCTCCACAGACGTTATTAAATCCCTACATATTTTTTCCCCGTTGAATCGTGTTTAGTTTGGTACAAGAAAATTTACACCGATACAGAAGGAAAGACGGCAATCGCGGATCACCGTGTAGTTACGAAACGCTCTTCGTAGGTTACGCAATTGTAAATTACAAACAGGGATTTATAAATTTATTTTTTCAAGTCTATAACGCGTCGCATTTTGTGATCCCCCATCAGACGGATCGCTTTGGCTTGTAACGGACCGTGTGTGTAATAATCGCGGGTAACTGGTCGGCCAATCGCCTAGTGATATTTGTTCCTCTGCCTTTCTCCGCAATCAATGGCTTACGAATTTGGTTCGCATACGTATTTTATATCGACGATTTTTCCGTGATTATTCGTAAATGTATGATTATGTATAGTTACGGCTTTGATTGTGTGCATACTGTATATATTCGGATATACGTCAGTACATGCGCAATAAATATAGGCATGTGGCATTCAGGTATGCTCGTGACATTATCACTCAAGGCACACTAGATATGTATACGATGTGGTCCACGTCATTCGTCGTCCGACCGGCTATCCAATAACTCCTTAATCTTTCACGGGAACGCAGGAAATTTATACGCTTCGTGTACGAATAGTTCGAAGCAAGAAAATATATGCCGAACGTAGCTAGGAATGTTTAAAAATTATTTATATTATATATTAGGGTGATCCTTAGATATTTCAAGTATAATTTCCTAATATTTGCAAATTTTTATCTCAACTCTAACTTGTGCCTCAAAGAGGGTGGAATCCATTCAACCCCTTTCAGGGACATGTCAAATCTGCCCAATGAATTTAGATGAAATTTGGTGTAAGGGGATTTCTTGGGTAGCTGATTAAGAGTCAAAATTCGAAATTAAAAAATTCAAAATGGTTGATCCATTATGGCAACATCGAGTGACTGTTAGGGTTTTGGTTCACCGTATTGGATCCGCTACTTTGAATTTTCAAATTTTGATTTCTGGATCGTAATCAGGCATCCAAAAAATCCCCTTACACCAAATTTTATCCAAATCCATTCGATAGATTTGACGCGCCCCTGAAAGGGTTGAATGAGGAAATCCACTTTCTTGGAGGCACGAGCCAGAGTTGAAATGAAAATCTGAAAAAATTAGGGTATTATTTTTGAATCACGTGTAGCCGATCAAAATTCAAAAATGACCTTTTTAAGAACCACCCAAATATATATTTACAGAGAAATTAGATCGTGATAGCTGACTTCCTATACTGTTCTATACAAAACATGCCAATTGTATATGATTACGTCTATGCAGCGTATTACACGATAACAATTATCGATATTAATTCATAATATAATTGTGTGGACGGTAATTAATTGCGATTGTACGTTTAAAAATCTGTACATTGATATGTACATATATGTATATAATATATACGTACATAGTGAATCGCTAACGAGTGAATAGTTTGATCCGCATGCGCTAAAATTGAAGAGCAAGCTGAGCAGTTGTTTCGTCAGGGTGACCAACATTAATAAATTCAGACGACAGGTCCCCGCTATGTACGTAACCTCAAAAATATTGGTCACCCTGACAAAACAACTGCTACTCGAATCTTAGCGCATGCGTGTCGAACCGCGCAGCCGTTAGGAATTCACTCTGTACTTATACGTGTAAATGAGATTCCTAACACAATTGCCAATGTGCCAACGACTCGCCGAATTAACCGGTTAATTCCCAGATCATCAACGCTTGTGCATTTTCCTAATTCACCCATTATTCCGAAGCTTCGTCACGGTTGACCATTCTCGCTATTCATCTCAGGTCGCCACCGCCGCAGGTATAAATCGTAGCATCTCCCTTTTCCTTCAATATTTTCAATGAAATTGAAACCAAAGGTTGAAAGGAGGAAAAACAAAAAGCAAACTTTATCCCCCTTTCCTTTCTTCTCCGGGCTCATCTCATTCGCTCCCTTCGTTGTCGGTTCAGCTTGTTTCGGGTACATCTGCGATCATGCGACGATCCGTGGTAGGCGAGTGTGTTATTTGTAGGGAACCGGAGGGCGGCAACGACAGAGAACGATAATCCAAAGCTGGAGCAGCGGGATGCTGGCCTTCGCGATGCCTCCGCAGATCCACCTTCCTTTGGAACGCCTTGTCGCACAAGCCGCACTGGAACGGTTTGTAACCGGTGTGCTTGCGCATGTGCGTTATCAAGTTACTGCTCTGGGAAAATGCTTTTCCGCAAACGACACACTTGTGGGGTTTTTCACCTGCAACAGAAAGCAACGCGATCGCGGTGGTTAAAAGTCCGTCTACGTGAGACTCGATGCTCTAATGATACGCAATGGTCTTTAAATAACAATTAACCGAGAGTTGCTGCAACCGTGAGAGGGCGCAGCGCCCGTTTCCACCTACCGGCAGAGGGGTGAACTACCGAGCGCATAAATTACGCGATAACCTTGCACAGATAGAATGTCACACTCGGGTGAAAAAGTATTCTCTCTTGTTCGAAGAGGGGTGAGAAAAAGCTGTGCATACACACGTATTTCGAATACATACGTCAAACGTCGTAACGTCATGTGTCAAGTTTTAGGTGGAAATGCAAGCAATCGAAACAATGCACATACACAAAGTGTGCGTGCGAGTGTGCATAAGCCGAACAGGTTCTCAGTGCCGGTTAGTCGTCGTATTGACACATGAAAAATTCACAATATCTTTTTCGACATGAACATTTTCGTTTTTATCATTTCTCATTCGAGATCACGTCTCTCTCCAAACAGTCTGACAAATCATGTTTTTCGCTAATACATTTATTGTTAAGCATGTATATTGGTACAGGTATTAAATTGTGTTTGCAAGCTCGTTGTAAAATAGCTAATCTGAGCCCAATGCCGATAACAATAACGACAACATCAGAGTCGTTGTTCAATACAACTTTGATTTGTCGCTGTTGTGGCAGTTAATATTTTTATCTTTTCTCAATTTTCTTGAAAAATTTATGTTATTCCGTGCGTACGTCGGATACAATTGGCCGAGTCGCAAAGTCAGATACAGATACAGTACGCGTACAGTATGTACGGTATGCTTGTACATTAACCATGCGGGTGTATAAGTATAGGTTTATTTTTATACGGAGTAATTAGCACACGATGTTGTATGATACTTTGGTTGTTATTGTTTCTTTGAACGAGGCTATCCTAACGCAGCTGAGCTAACCAATTAATCTTTGAGCTGCCGCGCGTACTTACACACGTCGTATGTACGTACATCTACGTACATCCAGTGAATGTTAAATATCGCGTAACAGACGGACGTAGGCGTAGCCTATAAATCTTGCGATTCACATGGTAAGTCCGTAGTTTTCTTCGAACCTAATTAAATTCGTAATAGGAACAAATCGATATACGGCTCCCGGTTTAACTTATGCCCATATCAAACGATAAAATTTCCCATTTCCCCTCAATTTCCGTATTACGCATCGATATATCGACGGACAGATATTTAATATTCAAGCTGGGAGGAAGGGGGTCAATTAAATCTAGCACAGAAGAAACCCGGTATAACTAACTCTACGTAACACTTGTCTATACATTCGTGAGCGAAGAACAAATTCAACTGGTTTTTTTTTTTTTTTTTTCAACTTTTCATTGTTGTCATTATTATTATTATTATTATTATTATTATTATTATTATTATTACTTATTTTCTAGCCTACAAAATGTTTCGACGAGTATTACAACCGTGCATGTTCCCATCAACTGCAGCGTCTGAAGTCATGCCGACGTTACAGGTATGTAATATAACAAATCCACGTTATACAGGGATTGTTATTCGCGACGCGACAGACGGTATCGACTGAAAAAATATGTATATATGTATACATATATGTATGTATGTGCGTATGTATACGTACACCAGAGACCGAGTCTTTAACGATCTCAAAATAAGCTTGTTTTTTCTTTATTTCTTTTTTCTCTTCCTTCCTTTCCGTTTATCTTGTTCTTTTGCTTGTGCTTCTTTCTCTTTGTTCCGCGCATACTTTCGTCTTGTATCATTTTCACGCCCGAGCGGCTGTAACACAGTTTCCATCCACGAGTATTTTTTATCCGAATCGATTGGGGTAATCCTCTAATCATCTAAGATGCGCGAAATCACTTTGAGTGATAAAATTAATTTTGAATGAAAAATTTATTGACCACTCGACGTTTTAATGGAATTAATCAAGTTCCATCGATTGATTCGTTTTTGCAGAAGTTACGATGAAACTATTATATCCACCTATACGAACGTATAGACAGTGATACGCACACGCTTTTAAAGAATACAAATTCAAGTCACTTTGTCTGACTAAGAAAAACACAAGGCACCGACTTCGTCTCGCAATCGCAACCTGACGAACGAATCGTATTCCGCAGTGTAATTATTTTATGCACTTACTTGTTAATTCCCTTATATTATTTCGTCTCCTTGATAATAACTAGATTATACAACCGAGTTTCTGTTGCGTTTTCATTTTATGAAAATTGAATTACTCGTGGGAACAATTAAAGCAGCTGCCACGTGATACGATATTTCTGACCATTGCAAATAATTGTTACACATGATGCTGGTGTTCGTATAATAATTGAAAAAAACAATTAGAGACTCGAGTCGACCTTCGCGTATAATCAATCTTAATATACATGCATACGTGTGAATGGATAAATATATGGTTAGATAAATGTACACAGATAGTTAGATGTAAATTTATTACGTTGGATAACATGTGTGAACAGATAGACGGAGAGTAGACATGAAAGGAAGAAGAGAAAAACATGAGAGATATAATAGGGAAGAAAAATACCGAGAACAGAACACATACGGTCTGTACACTGACAATGAGAAAAATTTCATTTGTTACAGTAACTAGAAAAATTCGGTAAAACAGGTATCGTTAAAAAAAACTGTTTGAATATCGTTGGAATTACGAAAAACGTGGTACGCGTAACCATTTTGCGCTATCGTCGATCCTTTTTTGGCAATCGCAATGCAAAATCAGTTTGTAAGGTTTACTCTACGTTTTTAGTTCAATAAGGCTTTAACGTCAATTTATTCTTGCACAAGTATTAAATTTTCGCAACAGTTGCAAGAAAATATAGCAACAGTGATCGTAACGAGAAGGAACAGTAACGGATACTAAACTTTCCGGTAACAGCTAGAAAACTAATTTTCATTTTCTACCTAGAACTATATTTTTCGATTGTGGTAAAAAATGAAAATAGTTGAGGACTGAGCGGTAACCGGAACTAAAAATTTCTCTCAGTGTAGTTCGTAATAGCGTTGAAATTGAGACATGCGTGTAACGAAAAAATTGCGATATAACAGCAATATATACAGCAAAAAGGTACAAGAACAAAAATAAATGATATAAAATAATTGATAGTAAAAATAAGTGAAAATTTCTAGAAATACGCTCGAAGAATTTAGGAGTTTGTCGTTCGACTAAATGCTACGTAAATCGTAACGCGTTATCTGTCAAACGGTGTGTGTTTACGTAAAAATTGTAAGGCCCTTTCACAGGCTATGTTTACTCGTCGTATCGTTAAATCAAATTAGTTTACGACTTTTTATTCGAAGGGATATAATATTATACGAGCACCGGCACCTTCCTCCTCTCCTCTCGCCTCAACGTTCGAACGCATGAGGCCATTATTACCCCGGTAAATGGTCGGACAATTACATCATCAATCAATGGTGTTGTTGCCAGGTACGAGAGTGGCTTGAAAAAAAAAAAAACGGGGGTCCCCGGTAAATCGTTAACTCAACATCCCAAAGGCAGTGACTCTGGCATCCCAATTTTATTGTTAGACAAAGATCTATTTCTTCTTTTTCGAATTGCTCGCATTAAAAAAAATAAAAAATAAAAAAAAATAAATAAAAAAACAGTCAGTCGTACCTCGCCATCTCATTATCGCGAAATTACTACGAAAAAATACGAAGGAACGAAACAGCCACGTTCGTATGTACTCGGCAATTAACGTAATTAATTGTCAACGTGGATTCGACGTTCCCCTTCCCCATATAACGCCGCCATCGGTGTACCTATTGTCAGTCACCAATCAAGAGAAGTCCAGTCGAATAACAATAATATTTTCAACTCGCCACCTCCGAGGGCAAACAATCGCTAATAGCATTACCTGCATAATAAGTGGATCGCTTTTATGTTGCATGTGTATACACGCGGCTTCTCTCGCCCCGCTAGCCGGTGTTATATTATACCTGACAACTCACCTACAACAATTGTTATCGTTCGTCATAACCTAGACAATTTTGGTATCGTAATCGCCGCGTTCCATAAGTCACGGGACAATTTTCTGTTCTGAAAACGGAATGAATGCCATGCGTTGTTGCGTACTGAAACGAATTGCAGATTTTTTTCTTTCGAGTTTTCACGCACATTTTTTTTTTTTTTTTTTTGCATACCCTCCGAAAATAGATAGGCTTATGTTTCACGTGAAACGTTACACAACGTGTCACGGTTTTCTCAATAATGATCATGACGAATCAGGAGAGTTGTAAAACACGTTCGAAGCGTTTTGAAAATTCTGTGATTTTTCTTCCTGTGTTACGCTAAGAACGCGTTATAGGTTTATTATGCATGACGGAAGTCGTCAACGCGTCACGTCGCGATGATCGAGCATTAAAAGTGTTTCAGAAATATAACGAATTACGGTATCGCATATGATTGTGTTTTTATCTCGTAATAAAATTGAAAAATCTTGACTGCCGTATGACGCAAATATTCTTCGATGACGCCAACGATGCTCCGTTGTTTCATCGTCTAAGATAATACGATCGTTTGTAAGTAATACCGCAGTCGATTGGCGTCAGAGAGTTTCATGATTTAGCTTTGGAACGCCTTTTGTAATCAACGTATCAAAATAGATGAAGTCAGCGATGACGATACGTCTTTAACTCACATAGAAAGCTTTGTTAGCCGGTTTATCCGACGAGAATGGTATCCCAGATCGATCTCTCCGATTTGATTTCTTTTGCAATACAATGATATACTAGACTAAAAACCAAAAGACACGTATATTTTTGGTGTTTTTATCTGCCATTGAACACTTTGAAGGGGGTGAAACTATCGTCCAAAGTAAGCTAGGAAGTCAGGGGACTTTACGCTTTTTAAAAAGCAATTATTATGTAGAACATTTTATGGTGGGAGCACAATATTTTTTTGTAAATAATAAAATTAAGGACACGGTTGTTACGAAATTGCAAAAAAAAAATAGTTATTAAATTAAATATATACTTATAAATACGAAATCTCAATTTTTATTTAGTCGGTTTAATGAAATAATACTTTTTTTATGGTATTATCAAAATATTGTATACCCTTGGTAGATTCAACTAAATCGCTGCATATAACAGTCCACTAAATCTATTCGGTGGATAAAGATTACTCAAATTTACGAAATCATGAAAGCTACTAATTGATTGCCGCTGTCAAGTAATATGTGACATCGTGAATCTATAAAAAAAATTTGTTGTAGTGGCAAAATACTCTCCGTTCGTTTTTCGCAAGACAAGTAAGATGAGCACTTATTAGAACGGGCTCCAAGCATTAATAATTAATCTGGTATATTCATCGGAATTAAATGATTCGTGGTTTAATAGCATTGAATCAGCCTGTTAACTCATAATGGTATATTTCTCTGTCGTAATATTGATGTAGCATAAATTACAATTTAACAGATAATTTTTGCAATTACAACGATTAAACAGTTATTTTTCAACATTAACTTTTTTCAACGTTTGGCGCAACAAAATATATCGAATTGCCGCGCCAAACCTTTCCTTATACATTACTAAAACACTTTTTTTTCCGCGCATTATAAAATCAACAAAACTTTTTCGTTGTGTGAAAATAATGTTCGAAATTTTCGAAAAAACGAAATTTTCAGAACTGAAAGGCTTATTGCACAAATGCTTCTGTCAAGTCAATCAATCGTGAAGTCGGAGATATTTTTTCACGTTTCATTTAACCATAAGTGTATCATGCGTAGTACGTTGTGAATCCTCTTCCGTGTATTTGAAATTCAACTTGTTCTCATGACGAACATGACTTTTTAAAGAAAATTTATCGCTGCAGTATCGAACGTCGTGAGATATTGAAACGGTTCTGTTCCGCGTTTTATTTACATTTACCCCCCGATGCCGCATGTATAGGTAACTTGAAGTTTAAAATATTAAAATCGTACTTCAAGAGTGATTCGATCGATGGAGGTTGCTGTGTTCTTGGGTCGCTGACACCTTGGACTTTCCCGCACAGATGTTAGTCCTGACATTGCGCCGATGTTTTCTCACTCCGACAATCGTCGGCTATGCCTAATTGCACGTTTCGCTCTTTCACGACTTTGGAAAATCAATCCCTGAGCCGACCGTCACTTCTTTGGCTACGTCGTCGGGCTAATGGTCACCGCCTGGGTAAAATTGTGCGAAAGCAGGGGTAATTTTGCCTTTAGCCGACCATTACCCGGTGGAAAAACTACTCAGAAATTCTTTGTTCATACATTTCTACACAACATGCCCAGAGCAGGTACCTTGGTGAATTATAAAAAATTTCACCAAATTTTCTAGATCGTGGTAAAAAATGAAGATAGTTAAGGACTCCACCGGAAAAAAAAATTTCTCCCAGCGCAATCAGATTGACACTGAGTTTAAAATTCCAACACATCGAATACACGACGGAAATTACCCGCAACGTTTTTTTAACCGTGAATCGTACGCCCCGCGTCACCAGAGATACAATTCGATAACGCGCTCGTCTACCCCTATGAATCACAGGTGGACATCAACCAACGACGGGTAGACGGATAGACGACAAAATGACCGACATACCCTTATCTCTTTCCCGTCTCTGCGTTATATCGTCGACGCTCAACCCGCACGCGACGATCAGGACAAAGTGTCGCGTTTCAAAGATGAACACCACCTGTCCTCTATCGGTTATGTTCTCCCATTCTCCTGCTGGGATTTAACAATCTACCAGACCCGGTTAATGAGACTAAATATTAAATTTTGCTTCGAAAATTATACACGTTTCTACGTTTGGATGGCATGTTTTTTTTTTTTTTTCCTTTTTGCCCACCTTATCGGAAGAAATTATGCGTGTGCATAAAACGTTCGATTTTAATACGGATAATTTTATTCCAACAGATCGTGTTTGTTTGGTAAACGATGGGATGAAAACTGGATCAAAATTGTTCAAATCACAAAATTGTAACTGTCTCTCACCCCGTCTTTGGTTTCACGTTTATTACCTGCAGCTAATGAAAAAAAAAAAAAAAAACAACAACAAAAAAAAACACCAAGTTGCAAAGGGAACCGCAGGTACGTAGCTTTCTCGCACGTTCGATCATGGAATATTTAAACATTTACACCCTCTTCGACTGGGGTGGATAAGTTTTATGCGTTACCTCCTTTCGTACAGAGCATTACTAATGAAACGGGGAAAAAAATGATCGGAACGACGGCGGAAGATATTAGTTTGGCAGTAGACGAGGCAAGGAAAAGGATGGTTTTTCTTAAATCGTTCGCCTGTTTTCTCAGTGCCGATCTCATCCGAGCAGGAATTAAATCGAAGCGATGGGAGTTAGCAGATTTATATTTTTTCCAACGAACAAGAACTTGGTAATGGTGTATCTTACGAATTTTTTAACACAGAACCCAAATCTGACCGAACAATTTTCGGCATGGTTAATTTTTGTACAAGGTAAGTTTCGTACCGCGCGAAACCGCGAAATTATCTTTTTGACGGAAAGTGCATCCGGAATTTTCATTCATTCAAGGATGGTTTCGATTCTAAAAAGAAACGCGTAGAAAATACTTGATAGTTGTTTTGAAATTATACAAGAGCCGCGAAGGAAAACATGGTTGATATTTTTTTTTCTGATTTACAACGCGATTTACTGTGAGAAAAAAAAAAATAAACGTGCCGAAGAATTTTCTCAGTCAGTTGAGAATTTCGGGTACGAAAATCTGATAATTTCATCTCATTGTCTCGCACGACATTTGCTTGCAATCTTGTGTTTTCAACAGGTGAAAATAAATTCCTCTGCTCGCGATTAATAATTCGCGTGTTTCGAATTTCTTTACCGCTGCGGATTAACCTCAACGATAATATTTCATTTCTTTCACTCTCTCTTGTACACTACAAAACATGTTCGCTAGTTTTACAAATTTCTCGGTCTTGAGGAAAAATTGTCACTAGTTTTTCCAATCACGAGAATCACAGGCTCTCAAAAACTTGTTTATCTTTAGCAAAAACTAATGAAGTTTGTCGATGTGAAGGAGAAGACAAAAAAAAAAAAAAAAAAAAACCAAGAAAATCGAAGACGAGCGTCGCCGCACCGTTGGAATTGGTCCGGAATGCCCCATACGTCCATGCACCGTTGCGCAAGTAATTTTCATCGCATCGGGACACGTGCCTCGGCACGTGGCAAACGGACGCCGGCCGGAAGCTCACTTAGGCTCTCCCCAAACACTCGTTTCCCACAAGCTCGTCTATCCTTCCGGTTTCACGACTGTTTTACGACTCTATAATGACTCGTGGCCAGGAGCGATTAAATCGACGCTCTGTTTAATGGCACTGGACGTGTATACCTATACATTCGCATGCATGTAAAGCAGCGGCGTAATTACACATGTAACGGTCCTCCTCCTCCTCCTCCTCCCCCTCCCCCCGGCCGCGGTTAGTTTTCTCGCAAAATTCCGACGGAAGTTCAATTTTCTCATACGATGATATCGTGCGTTGGAATTTAGCATCACACCGAGAAAAATTAATTTACTTTACAGGTTTACTCTACTTTTTTAGTTAAACAAGGTTTTAGCGTTAATTTATTGTTGCACAAGCATTAAATTTTCGCAACAGTTGCAGGAAAATGTAGCAACAGCGATCGTAATGAGAAAGAATAGTAACGGATAATAGACTTTACGGTAACAGCTAGAAAACTAATTTTCATTTTCTATCTGGAACTATATTTTTCGATTATGGTAAAAAGTGAAAATAGTTAGAGACTGAGCGGTAAACGGAAGTAAAAATTTCTCTCTCAGTGCAGAAATCCGAAAGTCAGATTATTCGATCACGTTCTATATGCGAAAAAAACATTCAGTATATAGTGATGTTAACACTTACGAAGAAACGACACAGTAACAATTTCAAATAAAATTCTGAGCGTTTCGATTCGCTGTCATCTTCGTTGAGTTCTCCTACGTAAATGCGAAATGAGCGATATGTACGCGTATCGATGGTAATTTTGTTCACGAACAATGTCGTCATTCACGTTCATAAAATTGTAATTCTGTTGAAGATGTAAAAAAATAATGAGCTCTGTTCTTGCTTCGATTTTACGCGAGAGCGAAGGTTTCTGTATCGGTTCTCCGCCCTCTTGAAAATTTATCAGTCGGGTTGACGGCAATCCGTCCGCACAATTTACCGCAACGCTCGGTATAAGATAAATACATGAATGAGAGAAAAAAGAAGAAAAAAAAAAAAAAAAAAAAAACAACAAATACGCATATATCTTTGTTTTTACGTACGATTTACAGGGATAATTTATAGGGTAGAAAATGGATCTGGCAGAAAGTTTCTCGCAAATTGCAGCTAATGACCGTTTCGCGGTGCATTATTTAACCGGCTTGCAGAGAGCTACGGGATAGCTCAATCTATGGGGTGAACTTGTCTCGGACTCTTCTTTTTCCCCCATTGTTTCCCTAGCTGGGCTACTTGAAGAAAAAACTCTCAGAGTTAGCGACTAGATTGTTTGCAGCCGTTACTTCTGATTGCAGCAATTGCGAAACGGGAGGGAAACCGCGTCGTTGTACATATTTGAAAGAATTAAAAATTTAGAAATTTTCCCCGACGACATGTTTTCTAATTACGCATGTTACGTGGAAGGCACATATCAGTTCAGTGTATCCAAGAATAAAAATCCAAAACTTTTCAATTCTAAAATAAAGAAAACTGTCTACACGCAGTACTCATATTTTTATAAAATGTACCGTTCAAAGCTCGTTTTTTGTTACAGAGTATTTACGTACCTGTTTAATATTTAATATAAAGTGTGAAATCAAGTTTAAAAGTTGACAAAAACATCTTTGGTCACAAAATTTCAACGCGCAGTTTCGATACGCATATTTTACACTGAGAGAAATTTTTACTTCCGGTTACAGCTCGGTCGTTAACTATTTTCATTTTTTACCATAATCGAAAAATATAGTTCCAGGTAGAAAGTGAAAATTAGTTTTCTAGCTGTTACCGGAAAGTTTAGTATCCGTTACTGTTCTTTCTCATTACGATCACTGTTGATATATTTTCTTGCAACTGTTGCGAAAATTTAATGCTTGTGAAACAATAAATTGACGTTAAAGCCTTATTTAACTAAAACAGTAGATTAAACCTCAGAAACTGATTTTGCGTTGCAATAACCCAAAAAGGATCGACGATAGCGCAAAATGGTTACGCGTACCACGTTTTTCGTAATTCCAACAATATTCAAACGATTTTTTTAACGATACCTGTTTTACTCAATTTTTCTAGTTACCATGTCAAATGAAATTCTTCTCAGTGTACATGTCCGTATGTGAATACCTCGAGCCGTGCGCATAAATTATTAATAACAATCTGTTTTAGCTGCAAGTACATCAGCGCACATGACAGAATAAACAATAATAAAAAGCTAAGACTAAAGCTGCTGAAAAAACACCGTGCACAATGATGTGTTTTATTAACCATGCGTGTAAACATACATATACATATACATACATATATGTCGTATCTTACATACATATCGTGGATAGACCCTCGTATATATGTGCGACGATTCTCAGCAGGTGGTAAGAAAAATTTTCGCATCGTATCCCGTACATATATGAATAACGAAATTGAGTGGAACATTTTGTTTTTCTCCTTTTCCTTCGGTTTTCTTTTCTTCCTTCTTTCATTCGTCGCTTCGCTTTTTTATTTTTTTTTATTTTTTTTTTTTTTTATCTTCATCGAGTTTTCATTCCTTCTCATTCCGACAGATCATCTATTTTCTTACTTCAGGATTTGTAGTTTCGAAATGACAACGCCAATCTTTCTAATAACACTCTTTGTTGGCAGTATCTTTGCTCTGGACTAGTGGGGAAAAATTGATAAACGTAGAGATATACCTTTGAAAGTAATTTATGATGACGGATTTTTTTCGTTATTTAAATTTTCACCGCGATTAGCTTGGATGTGATTTTTTGCACTTTTGGCAAGGAATTTCCGTTTGCTTCAGAAGATTGCCACGAATTTTCTTACTCGTCGCTTTTTTTTTTTTTTTTTTGACTTTCCTCGGAATACGGGATAATATTCTACACGGAAATTGTGTATCGCGTCCCGAATGATCGTAATGCTACTGAAAAAAAAAAAAAAAATGCGAGCATCACACTTCAAAGAGCGAAATTTCGGTAAATCGCAGAGATATTAAACGACGGATGAAGATTAAAAGAAAAAAGAAAAAAAAAAGAAAAATAAAGAAAGAGGGAGTGAGAAGTTGTGTAAAATCCTGCAATGATTTTTTTTTCTTTTTTAAACTCTTTTCGAACGCATTCTGCGACTCGACTCGATAACGAGCCTTCCCATTACGAACTAATCAAACCAACACGATGTGAAAACAATAATAACTGACATTCGTTGAATACACAAGTACTCGGTACAAGCCTCATCGTATCTGTGTGTAAGTGCAAAATGTTCTTAAAGACCTCTACAACGATTTTCCCATAATAGATGCGTTTTCGAATTAGTTTTCCCCCAGATAGGCAAATTAATAGTTAACTAATCGCTTTCCACCAGCGACGATGGCCGTGCCCGTGTATAAAAGCCGGGGTTATAAGTGTAAATCAAGCCTTGTCCGCAAGTTCCCTCCCTCCCCCCCCCCCCCCCCCCCCCCCCCCGCCCCCCGCCCCCCGTTTACCACGTTTTCCCCCTTCTTCGTCACCCTCCACCACCCCTCCCCCCTCTTAATATCATCGGCGCTTTTTGCCTTGTGAAAGTTTCCCATGAATTATTCCTGTGGGACAAAGTCCAGACCTTCTCGCATATATATCCTCATGCGTTATAGGTATATATATATAGATATACGTGTGATGTGTATACATTATACTTGTGTGTATCGCTTTATACTTGGTTCATGTTTCATCAATTCCTAATTAACATCGCATGATGTTCAAGTAGTATAACACGTACGTGCAATATTCGCAACGGTATGCCTGACTAGTTTTTTTTTTTTTTTTTTTTCTTCCCCCAACTACAAATCCTTCCAAGGTATGGAATTTTTAGCTCAAGTATGTGCCTAAAGTACCGTGTGCCTATTTTTCGTTTAAATAATCGTACAGTTTTAAGACTTGGGTTGAAAGGTTCTGGATTTTGGAAAAGACTAAACTTTGAAGTAAACCTTGCGCAAGGAAAAAACATATTTCGTTATTCAAAACAGTCTACTGACTACATTGCGATAATAACCACGAAATTTTATAAAAATGAATCATGTCATGTCAACTAAACGACATTCAAATTAAGAATTCGGATCACTTTTTTTAAAACCATATTAACGGGTAAATTACACTGTTTATAGTCAATGTACAGCAGGATCTGACGGTAGGATCAATTTTTGGAATAAAATACAATCTTTTGATACGAAGCGAATATTTTGGCGAAATAAAAACTGGCCGAAGCCACGTATATACGTATATATAGTATTGTAATATCGAACATCTACCTGCAGTTTCTTTGTCTTACGATCAGAAATTGACTGAACAAACATTATTTTTAGTCAAATTTCATACACTCAACTCCTTTCAACGGATCGTCGTACCTTCTAGCCGGTGATCATCTTTACTTGTTTTTTTAACTTGTATTCTTTTATTTCTCATGAAAACGCATATTTCCAAAAGAACCGATTGGTCCCAAGGTTAAAATTACTTTGACGGTCATCCAGAAATTTAAACAATTTGTTTTTTTTTTTAATATTTGCGACTCATTTTTGTGATTATTACGGTTTCACCCCAGGTACTTACGACGGCATGTAAATCATACTGCGCCGCGACAAGATGGCAAGGGTTTTGGTAAGATAAGAGAGAAGAAAAGAGGCGGTGCGAAGGGAGGATCACTCGAATCGGCGCAATTTTATTTCCGAGCCCCGAATTACGCGATACATCCTCTCCGCACGAACAATCGCCTCGGCATTACCCAATCCATGGCATATTGATGAGGAGAAAATATCTAACCGCGTCTAGGCGGTACCTTGATCTTTATACCATGGTTGATTTAGGCCGAAATTACATGTAGTTATACCACCGACTGTAGCCACGTGACAGGTATGCCTGCGGGAAGTTATTCAGCTATAGGGAGGTTCATTTTATTTCTGACAACTATGTATACCATAATTCATAATGTACGAATCAGTGAATTGAACTACGGCGAAAATTCTTACAAGTCATTGTTATATACAGTTGATGTAAATTGAATCGACTATATTCATCGGTGAACTCAGTGAATTGGTGATAAATGCCTGATGACTGAAAACATCTGTATGATAAAAATTAACTAGGTTAATTTATTTTTACTCACTCCGCGGTTAGTAACAAGAAAACAGTTTTTCTTCAAGCGCTTGCGCGAGTAATAAGGCAGCCGATTTTTTTATTTTTTTTTGTTGCCATACCAACAATCATAAAAAATCTTTGACAGTGATTTTTTGACGTTGGACTTTTAAAGTCGGATAGGCAAATTTGCGGGAACGTTGAAAAAGGTGAAGACCTTCGATTTCCGACCTCGATTTTTTTCCTCCAAGAGTTTGTTCTGTAAAAACAACTGATAAAACATAGTCTCTGTCAATCTGCCAGATCTAAAAATCGGTTCTTCATTTTCCTCGATTCTGTGCTATTTCCTGTCACACGAATACGTCAAGTACGATTTTCCTAGGTTTCAACAATGTAATAAAATTGTCGGTTGAAGTTGCACATCAATTTCGGCTGAACACTTCCATTGAATAATGTACGAACTCATATATGTCAAATTACATTGTCTCGTTTGAGGTTTTTTCTTTTTTTTTCTTTTTTTTTTTCAACACGCATCGTGTTCATATCCGACACTCACTCATACACGTACAGCGAATTTCTGCAGCGTATCGTGTACGGTAATGTCAATCAAGACAACGAGGACAGTGAAGTGTGTATAATAATATTGGCACGATACACCGCGGCTAAACCAGCATTGAGGAACGGGATCGCGATGCAAAACTGCGCAGACGATAATAAAATAAAAAAAAAAAAAAAAAATGTGTTAACAATTCCGAAGAAAATAACAGGTCTGATTTACTCTTGGGAGTATGAATATATAGCTTTATTATACCTCCGCGCCTCTTGGACTAGGCTTACATGTGTACGCATCTACACCGGTATGCGACATACGCACATGTAACGTGCAGACGATCCACGATCGTTTTCTTTACACTAGGGATTTCTGGTGCGAAAACATTTTTTCTACCAGTCTGAACCTGCAGTTACCGGTATGTTTACGGGGTGCTGAAAAAAAGGTGGATACACCTGGATAGCACGAAAACGAAGTAACTTAGAGGTAAACTGATAATAGATTCCCGAATAATTTTTCCCTGGGAATCCAATGGTAATATTAGTTTTTGGACCAGATGGGCCCAGGGGGGGGCCTTATGAGGCCCAACTTTGAAATTTCAAATGGAAACCCCAATTTTTTCGTTCGAATTTGGATTCAGCGGGAAATTTTACGTCCGAATACTTATTAACCATCGCCGGGGTCATTCGGGAATCTATTATCAGTTTATCTCTAAGTTACTTCGTTTTCGGGCTATCTAGGTGTATCCACCTTTTTTCAACACCCTGTACAACGTGTGAATATATAAAACGTATCTTAACGAAATAACTACATTTTTGCAACACCTGCATGGAAAGTCCATTTTTATGCACCATTTACAAGCACCGAAAGTAGTCTTTTATACACATGCGCGGGAGAAAACTTTCGCGCACTGCTAGGGGTGTGAGAAAAAAACCTTCGCGCATTGCTAGCGGTGTGCGAAAAAGACAGTCGCGCTTTTATCCACAGTTACGCATTTCGCAAACAGCTGCACTAGCGCCACCGATGGAATAGTTTGTCACTCTTTGCCGTGCTCGGCATCGTCACTGAACAGACATCGTGCCGTGGTTTCGTGTAAAAATAATCGTGCACGTCGGACTTTCCGTTACAGGTGTAGCAGAAAATAGAGTTCGATACTAGTGCGAAAGTTGGCAATGCCTATCTCGCGTGAATGCGCCACACTCGCCCTTCAACTCGTCTACGGGCTCGTGCTGCGCCTTCACGCTTGTGCGGGCATTGCCACCTTCGCGCACTAGTATCGAAAAACACTATTGTTTCACTGCACTGAAATTTTTAATTCCGGTTACCGCTCAGTCCTTGACTATTTTCATTTTTTACCACAATCGAAAAATATAGTTCTAGGTAGAAAATGAAAATTAGTTTTCTAGTATCCGTTACTATTCTTTTTCGTTACGATCACTGTTGCTATACTTTCCTTTAACTGTTAGGAAAATTTAATGCTTGTGCAACAATAAATTGACGCTAAAGCCTTATTTAACTAAAAAAGTAGAGTAAACCGACAACAGCGTACAATGGTTACGTGTACCTCGTTTTTCGTAATTCCAACAATATTCAAACAGTTTTTTTAATGATACCTGATTTACTCAATTTTTCTAGTTACTGTAAGAAATGAATTTTCCTCAGTGTGGCACTGTTTTAGTGCCAGTAATTTGAATGTAACAATTGAAAATTCATATGAAATCGTAAATTCAGATTTCCAATGTGGATGAATGTAACAGTTTCTTTTGAAAGTGTTTCCTAACGTACGAAAAAAATTCAAACTCTTTTTAAACGAGTTTTGATCTTCGTTAGGTTTCAGAAAATCAAAAATTCTTCGTCGCGAAACTGTTTAACGAACGCAATTATTAGGAAGGGATTAAAAAACAACTTTAGTTCTCTTTCATCGAAACGAAAGACCAGACGCTGAACGTTGATTTATAGTTTTTACATTAGTTCAGGCAGCCGCCGGCAGATGGATAGACGGATGCGTAGACTTCTCGCACTAAGAATAGGTTAGAAACGAATTGAGTACGAGACTCGCGTCGCTACGGACTGCTTTCAAGACACACGTCTCAATTGTCGGCATTAGTGGGAAAATTGCTACATTAACCTCACTTGCCTACGAAGTGTACGAAAGGGTAGTTTATTGTTGTCAAGTGCACTGCGACTGTCACGAAGCCAATTGAGAATACGTATATACTATGCAAATAGTGAGAATTTTGTTGTGCAGCAATTTCGTCAGCCCTTTTCATATTGATGATACCACGATTGTCGTAATTTCTACAGTAAACTACACCACTAGCCTTTTCACATTCTCTGAACAGTGAATTCAGTGACTGCGTAACAACGATTTCCCTCTTTCAAAGAATCGCCCTCTGTGAGGAAAAGTAACTTGTAGGTGTACCAATTATTGACCTATTTTGGTTCTATCTGTTTGATCCTTACAATTAGTTCTAAAATTACCAGGAAATAAATTTTTGGTGTCTTAACCCTCCAGAAATTGGTCGTCGTCGTCGATAAATTCACAATTTGTGCCGTGAACTTATAATTTTGCAAAATAAAAGGGTCAATACCGGTCAATCCATACTTTTGAAGCGATGGCACGATGACTTTCCGATTCGATGTAATTTTTTTTCTCATCACAATTCTTTACGCATTCTGTATTCCTGTATTCGCAGGTATACATATAACGGTCTCTCTCTTTCTCTCTCTTTCTCTCTCCCCCGCTCTGCGTTGTACTAACTTGATTAAATACACGTCAGAAATTCTCGGATAATTCGATGTCGTTTAAATCGGAATAGAATATACTTTATGCGAGAAAAGGATTGAAACTCACCGGTATGGATGTAGGTGTGTTTCTTCATGTCTGATTTCTGATGAAACCTCTTGCCGCAATACTGGCACGGATACGGCCGCGTGTCCGAATGGATCAGTAGATGCGTACTCAGCGTGCTGGACCGCTTGAAAGCTTTTCCGCACTGCTTGCACTGGGAACAAAGTACAGAAAATGGGTGATCAAAACTCACAGTCACTTTGGTAACTTGCATCGGGTCTAAAGTACGACAAAACTCCGAAGTTGGCTACTTTGCGACGTCCATCGTGTTTCAAATTCGGTACTTCCAGACTTTTTAAACGAATATCGGAACCCTTCAGAAGGCAACAAATGTAACGAAATGAAACGTACGGTGTGCAAAATGTGGACAAAAGTTGGCGAGACGCGAGACGCCACATGAGAGAACGTTTTACCGAGGTGTGCACAATAAGAACGAGTCATTGTAAACGTGCTCGATGTTTGCTGAAGTTAATCGATTATCATGAATCATTATAGCTCGGTGAGTTGTTTCCTATTTTTTATCGCATTATCATCGGACCATCATATTCGTACATACACGCGATTCCAGGAAAAGGAATACAAGAAGCATTACGTCCGAGTCTCTGCGTTCTCGTACACAGTGTTGAAGTTAGACGTTGGCGATTGTGAGCACAGGTGCATCGCGAAGGTTTTTGCTCTCTCATTGGTTGTAGCTTGCGAGCATGCGCAGAACAAAGGCGACGACGGCGAGTCGCTGGCGGCTCGATTTTTCTCACCGATTATCGGATCGCTGTTCGAACTAGTAATTCTATGATATGTATAAACGTTTTTCGTACGCGTTGTGCGATGTTTGATATTCATCCGATCCACGTTTACGCGTATCGAATCAGCGGGTTTTAAATTCCCGCGCCGTTCAGACGCCTCCGGTCGATAGCGTGAAAGTTTAAATAAGAAAATAATGCGGGGAGCGCGTCGCTATTAGCGTTCCTTTTTCAATGCCGTTGAATAAGAATGGGAATTGCAAGGAACTTGTCGATTCATACGGGGAACTGAGGTGTACGAAGATGCCGAGACACCGAGGTGCGGAGTCCGCGTCTCATTCATACCGAGCTGAACGCACATACTTCCGGTTGCATCAGAGACAAAGACCTGGAAACGAGCTCACGCCGTTAAGATACTAATAAGTCTGCAATTTCAAACCGGGAGTTACATCTCTACCTGTTTTCGATCTACCGTCGAGTGTTTTGCCGATTTAGCCTCGGTTATTTGATCGATTTTTACAAAATTATGAAATAAAACATTTTATATTATGGCTACGGTGAAATTCGACGATTTAATTTTAGTGGCAGCCGGATATACTGGTATTCGTTTTTATAATCGTATCAAACCTGTAAATTTCTCTGATTTTAATCAGAATACAAAGAACTCAAATAACGTCTTCGTACGGTATAAAATATCTCGATTTCACTGCAAGAGATCGCATCAATTTTCAAACAATTTAGCCCATGAGAGCAAAAAAATCGAAAACCGTTTGAGAACCACCTTAAAATTCAATTGTTCGTAACAACCAAAATCATATTGCTTGAAAAAAAAAAATAAAAATGCCAAGTGATTATTTTCTGGTTCTCTACTTTGTAGACACATGTATAATAATCGATTTTTTTTTTCAATGTTCAGTCCCAAATCTGCTTCGAATAAAATTTCCAAACCCGTTACTTTTGGAAATAATTGTTTGTTTAAGACACGTTGCGCGAAATTGTTCACGTACTTTGCATCTAGGAAATACGGGAAAGAATAAACATAGTCCATAAATTACCTATTGTGGTACTTGCAACGTGTACGTATACGTGTGGTGAGAAAAGCAGTAGAGCAATCAGTGACACGTCTGACAGGATATTCCGGGTTGACAAATTATCCGACTAATGGTCACCTTGGCCAGCTTTTCGAATTATATAATTACCACGGCATGTTTCGGGCTGATGTATCGCACTGTTAAGTGACACATGATGTTGCGTTGGCGTTAAAAGGTTCGTTCAAATGCTGGAATGCTTCGAAAAGCTTCGAACCGCAACTTTGTATACATACCGCGGTTTTGCCAAAGGGTAAAAATTTCTCGCCCCATTGACTTCGTTTCGCTCTACAGATGACAAGGAATTGTCCTTAACTATTTTCATTTTTTACCACAATCGAAAAATGTAGTTCTAGGTAGAAAATGAAAATTAGTCTGGTATCCGTTACCATTCTTTCTCATTACGATCGCTGTTGCTATATTTTCTTGCAACTGTTGCGAAAATTTAATGCTTGTGCCACAATAAATTAACGTTAAAGTCTTGTTCAACTAAAAAAGTAGAACAAACCTTAAAAACTGGTTTTGCGTTGCAATTACCGAAAACGGATCGACGATAGCGCAAAATGGTTCGACGTACCTCGTTTTTTTGTAGTTCCAACAATATTCAAACACTTTTTTTTGACGATACCTGTTTAACTAAATTTTTCTCAATGCGAAACACGCATGAATTGACTCCGAGTCGGAACTTAAAACTTACCTGGAAAGTTCTCTCCGAGGAAGAGGGTGGCGTCAGTGGTGAATAATGTACGAGCCTCGATACGGCTGGGGTTGAGGCGATCGGGGGACTCCAGGACGACGGAGGCCGCGTTTCCTTCGCTTCTCGTTCACAGACCGAGCCTGGCGACCATATCTCGCTCTTGCGTAAACTGTGGCTCGGCGAACTGTCGCCTGGCTTTGTGCTCAGATTGAGAGGCGCCTCTTCCTCTGTAAAATAAAACCGACACACGCACACACCTGTAAATATCGAATATGCAATCACCGTAGCCGTGGCGAAAGCTAGGACGAGATGTTTCTAAAATTGTCCGATAAGTACGACTAGAAACTAGTCCAGGTTGGGCTTCCCTGAGATTTTTTAGATCGGTTAACCATAACGAAACAAGTACGAGGTATTTGACCAAAAGCCCCTTCATGTGACTCGGAAGGACATGGAACGATTATTTTTCATGAAAATGGTTGGGTCCACGCGTTGGTACTCCGAATAGTGTCTGAAAATATTATTCCGAAAGCCTTGAAGCTTCAGGCCTGGCGGTTAGTGTCGACGCATTTTCAGTGCTAGAAAAATACTGGTTTTTCCATATCCTTATCAGTTTAGAGCAACGGTTCTTCCAGCTGTCCTTGGCGGGTTTGCTATCTGCTTGCAGCAATACTTGCACTCATAGCGCATTAGTGACGCATGCATAAGGAGCACCGATTAACCTGCACTTGATGCAGTATTACGTAAATTATACACGAACGGCTGATAACAACCGTTCGATATACCGCTATTTATTAATTAGTCGCGTCTTATCACCGTCAAACACCAGTCCAAGAGCGTAACAAAAAATGCGGGACGATGTTTTTCGCTGATGATATGGGGCAAGGGGGGGGGGGGGGCAAATACTAAAATTTTGTGAACGTAAATATGTTAAATTTTCCTTTTTTTTTTGTAGTTGCAAACAACGTAAATAGTGTCAATTTTCAATTTCCAGTAAAAAAAAAAAAATTTTATTTCTTTTTTTGTAGTTTTTCGCAAAAAGTATACAAATGTTTTTTTTTTTTAGCTTTTAATGGTGTAAAATGATGCTGGATGTCATTTTTGACCATTTACGAAATTTTTGGGGTACCCCATTTTGCCCCCCCCTTCCCCTATACTATACGACTGAAAATAACCACCCGTAGGATGGACGCACGATGTATGGTCACTCTACCATTTGTGGTGTTTCTTTATAGAATTCCGTAATTTATTCATTTGACTTTTGACTTCTTCGATTACTCGATTCGTAACTAAATTCTGACTTTGAATAATTTTTGCACACAAGTTGCTTCGCCTTGGTACTAGAGGTTCAGCTATTCATCGTTAGACAACTGTAATGCTTATGCAGTAGACTGGATCAAACGATCACCGCAAACGGTACCAAGGTGATAAAAATAGCGCATCTACCTTACGTGTAATATGTTTATGGGAAGGTAATCGAGACTCACCGGCACTCCTGGCCTTCTCGGGTGTGTAACCACGATGCGTTACCGGGGAACTGGCCCTCGCTGGACTCAAAGGTTCAGCGGGATGTAGCTGGGCCCCGGTAGGCGTCGCGTTTTGATGATGGCCCGGTATTCTGGAGGGCAGTAGAGAATGGGGCAGCAGAAGACCTGCGGCGTGATGGGCCCACCAAGGCAAGGCCCCAACCGCACCCCCAGCGACGCTCCCGCTGGCATAGCCCCCGTAAACGAGACCGCACCGCATTTCTGCAAATTTGACAAAAAGATACGATGTGTTCATAGGAGGGAAAGAAATTTTACGAAAATGAAAAGCAGGACTCGGCAAGCGGACGGATTTACACGTAGACATCGACGCGTGTTGTTAGACGCGAATAAAAATGAAAATCAATAATCAAAATGCATATCAAGTGTGTGTAATTCACAAAAATGGCATAAGGTTCGATGAATGTGTTTCTAAAGCTCGTGAGACGAAACTGGAGTTTCGTTCGAATCAAGTCGAGTTTTCCATTTTAGCCCGCCGTGTTGAATCTGCTGTTTCGAATTTCGAAGATCCGATAACAAATTCGGATTCACCGACCTCCAAAATCACCAAACTAAAACCTGCATGTAGTTTTTTGCAACTTTCTTCGGAATAGTGGTGCAAAAACGAGCAAGACGTGAATATATGTGGCAAATTGGTTAAAAAGGTGACAAACAACACGTAATGATTCATGAAACCAGCTCGATATGTACACTGTTAAAAATGATTGTGAATTTACTACACATTTACCGTACAAAAGAGGTGTAAATTTACAAATTCAGTGTAGCAACGTAAATTACTATGCATTTTTTTTTTTTTTTTTTGAAATTTACAATGAAAATTTTCAATTTTACTAAAATTTATAGGAAAAAGTAAAAAAAAAAAAGGCAAAAAAGTAATTTGATCTCAATAAATTTTGTAGTAAATTTATTGTGTTCGTAAATTGAACACACAGTAAATGTACGGTGAAATCACTTATAAAACTTGTAATACAGTGCAAGAAGTTTCGTGCTGAAATTTTTAACCGTGTAGAAATACGGAAACTGGTGAAAAATGGATAAAAATTCACAACTTACCACGGTTTCCGGTCGTTCCCGCGGAGAAGGTTAAGTTGGGCAGACGTAAGTCAGGATGATGTTGCTGATGGGAGACTAGAGTGAAAGCGCTGAATCGGTCCAGGATGGGAGCCGGCGGAATCCTTGCGGACGCTGCGGTGCTGCCGCTGCCGCTACAGCTGCTGCTCGAGCTGCTCCTGCTGCTGTTGCTGTTGCTGCTCCCCCGTCCGCCGTCAGGACTCCAGGGGGACGCCGGTAAGGCAGAGCTCGGGCTTACCGGCGGCGACAGTGTTGCCGGGGGCGACAATGCTCCGGCGGGAACCCCGACTGTGCCCGGGTGCAACTCCGGTTTCACGTGCCAGGACCTCGGGACGGCTTCTGGAGTGACAGAGAACGGGGACTCGTCACGGGGGTTGCGGGATTTTATCGGCAAGGATCGCGATTTTACGGGATAATCGCACGCTCGTGATTCGGGGCCGAAGAGCCGACGATTCGAACAAATCGAATATATTTATACGGGTTTATTCGCTTCGGAGTGACGAAATCGTTTCAATATTTGGAAAATAAACGTGTTTGCCGTTATTGTTTTATTTTTTTTTTTTTTTTTTTTTTTTTTTTGTGTTGCGTTGCCTGAAAACAGTACGAAAAATTAACGAAGAGTCTGAATATATTTGCAGAAAATTCTTACTCACTTTGACGATTTCGTACGCTACCGATATATTCTTAATCCTGAATGTGTACAAAAATATATTTTGCGTTTTGACGTTAATTTTCTGAACTCTTGTCAGCCGACACAGTTTCAGCACAATTTCGAATACTGTCGTTTCCCAAGATTTTAAACGATTTCATTGCTGTAGAAATAAAAGAAGAAGCGTAAGTTTATAAGATTTGCTCGCCTCATCGGCACTCCGACATCCTTTGAGATATCGTTGTTTGGTCAGTCTTCCTTACCGAAAGGGGAAAATTTTACTTGTTTAGGCTATTATCAGAGCCTACGCATCGTTGACCAGAAAAATTCATAGCCATTTGGAAAATCGTAATAAATCTATCAAAATGTCGACTCTAACGGAAGTCGAAACACCGTGACGGTCGAAATTCCTTTCTCAATAAACATGCGTTGATATTTTTCGCATAAACTGACTAAACGGGTATATTATTTACAATCGCAGACATATTGAATTAATTTCGAATAAATGTTTTAGGACAAACTCGATATTGCTTTTATTCAATTGTCCGTAAAATTCTCTCACGTATAAAAGTTATTTGTGCGAATAATACGTTTTATTGAAAAATTGAAAACATTTTGAGAGCTGGCGCAGTCTGCACAGAAAAATAATTATACCAATATTTTAAGAACCGTCGGACTGAATTGCGGTCCGTAATAATAACCGCGCTACTTTTGAACAACTCCCACTCAACTCTGGCTACTCATGAATTTAATGCAACCCTGTTTGAGGCAATAAATACGCATCTATACCAATAAATACGGAAAGAATCAAATTGGAATCTGGCGCAGCTCCATTTAAAAAATGCGACGAAATTACCAGTCTCAAAATTCAAATATCCAACTTCCAAAATTACCGAAGAACGTAAATTAAGTGTAACAGCCATAAATCGCATTTTGCGCAATCGAGACTTGCGGTATAAATTTTTACCCAGTGGAAAACTAACGTTTTACGATTCTGCTAGTGGCAATTTAAGCTCACACAAACGATCGGTCGACGCTAATTCTGATGACACGGTAGCGTGAAAAAGAATTACATACAGGTATAACTACACGATATAAGCCTGTAACATGACGTGGATTTTATCGGAACCATATTACTCTCTCAATATGGGTATGGATATCTAAAGTATCCACGAGGGGCCGATACACGTATTCGTAATAATTGAAATTTCGTGTCATTACCATTGTGCTGTATAAGCTCGTAGGCGATAAAAAGAAGACGATCGTGAACCAAAGAAAACCTTAATTATGAGCAAACCAGAAGATCGGTGATAACACTGTATACGCGTCTAAAACGAAGACTTGGTCAATTTGTTTTCATTCGATTATTTTCCCGTGTTCCCAAGCGTTTATAACCGTTGATTTTAAGCATCAGAGAACAGAGAGTGTTCTCCAATACTCGAATAACGATATTTTGGTGAAATTATAATTGTGATCGGTTGCAAAAAAAATGCGTGTATCCAAATTATGCGCGAAAAAATTAAATCATCAAGCCCCGGTCGTAGGAGGTAAAAAATTTTATCGTAGACTTAAATTATTTTTCGAATAGCGGCAGCAACGCTGAGAGAAATTTTTAGTTCACGTTACCGCTCGGTCCTTGACTATTTTCATTTTTTACCAAAATCGAAAAATATAGTTCTAGGCTATACTTTCTTGTAACTGTTGGGAAAATTTAATGCTTGTGCAACAATAACTTGACGCTAAAACCTTATTTAACTAAAAAAGTAGAGTAAACCGACAATAGCGAAAAATGGTTAAGCGTACCTCGTTTTTCGTAATTCCAACGATATTCAAACAGGTTTTTTAACGATACCTGTTTTACCGAATTTTTCTAACTACTGTAACGAATGAAATTTTCCTCGGTGAACGAACATGCAAACGAATGAATTATCGGAATGAATATTCAATCAATTCTCATGAAAATGTATCGAATAACGCAGGCAAAGACCAGAACCATACGTATGTAGAAAAGTTATGCCTAAAAGCGGGGAGCAGCTCCCCGCCTCATATGAAACGATATCAAAGATTCGAGGCAGATATCAGGTGTGTATTTGTCCATCCACCTTCCCCGTCCGGTTGTGATATCCGAAAAACGTGTCTATCAGCGTCGAATCGTGCGTGTTTGACGAGGACGCGTCCGAACGCATTTGCACGCAAGTCGTTACGACCACCATAAATACGATTAGGAATAGCTTTCATTGTCCTGCGCTGTTCTAACGCGCGTAACGGTAACGCGTGGCGAAAATTTACTCGCGTGAAAATAGGCATTACATGTCGGATATGTGAACGTGGAAACGGATCGAGTATCGCATCTTGTCGTGATCACATAAAATTCAATGTACGCGATTAGGAACGAATCGATCAAATTCAAGCGACCGGACTCTGTGAAGATGTCTCAATTCTGTAAATAATACTTTAAACCGAATAAAATATTTTCCAGCTGTTAGATTCGCTCGAGATTCGAATCAGCCTTAATTCGTTCTTTACATTTTTCATCCCCTACGATGCAATCTCATTTGTGTTATTTACGCGGGGCTGCAGGAATCGGAGAAACTCCAAGAAAAATATTAAAAGAGAGAAAATATCCCGAAATACAGACGTTGCGTGGTTGCAGAAATCGATACGGAATGAGATCTGTTTTTTTTTTTTTTTTTTTTTTTTCTTTCTCGCGAATCGACGTAAATACCTTCAGACAGCGACCAAATCAAATAAAGCGATCGCTTGTGTGTATCTGGCGACTGACGTAAGCGTCTGAATAATTTCCATATATACCTTTTACAGTAACAATTTTTTTTTTTTTGAGCATTTTCCGAACGACATATCGATGCCAGAAGGTGGCGGTTGACTTTATGCCCGTCCCGTTCCGTGATTTGACATTGACAAATGTCTCTCTATATATAAAGCTGCCTCGCGTATTTATATGACACGGTATATAACTCGTGGTAGTTTGTAAGTGATGTATAACCAACAAAAAGAGAGTGTCATGTGTCTTATGAAAGATCGTGACACGTATAAAAAAAAAAAAAAAAAAATCCGAGCTAATATACATATAAAGTATTTTATTATTTTTTTTTTTTTTTTTTTATGCCACCAGCAAAACAACGGTCACGTTGCTGCTGCAGAAACGGTATTTTTGGTACAGCAATCATGTGTGGTCAGGTGGTGTGCTCTCCGTCAATCCAACGTTAAAGTCTTTTATATGAACGTTTTTTATTTGAGGTAGTCAATATTTGAAGGATGCGTATCGTAGGTAATCTGAGTAAAGAAGCTGGCCAAATATTAAACGTGAGCCGTAAACGAGAAATTAACGTTTATCTCGGATCAAATCTACCGCACAGCAGCCTTCTGAATTACTATACGCCGCAGCCCCTGTTACGATTATAACGCAGATTTGTTAATTCCGGCTGTATGCGCAGTAAGTTTGACAAGTTAATTGTCAGTTACGCCGTAATACGTACTACCGATTGATTCGCGAGAGAGACGAAGAGGAAGGAGGTGAAAAAATTTAGAAAAAAGAAAGAGAAGAAGAAACCAAACCCAAAAAATAAAAAAAAATAAAAAAAAATAAAAAAATTAGAGAGGAGGAAGAATCACTTTCGCGGAACATTGATGGTAGATTTAAAGTGCCTAAATACCGTACAGTAATTACGTGTCAGACGGTTAAATAGGTGTATTCGTCACAGTGGTGAATAGAATCTGCATAGCTTTGCACGCATGCACGAATTGTAAACCTGGTCTAATGCAAAGAACGAATCTCTGTCCTTACCGAGGAGACAATGTCCATTGTAACAACGGGGGGGGGGGTTTCCTTTTTTGTCGTCTTTGCAATCTTTTTCACGATCGCGCGAAAAGCATGAGTAACACACTGATTTAAATAATATGATTGGTTGTATAACCATTCACGAGTTGCCCTGTTTTTCATCGCTTGGTACGAAACAGCTAGACGATTTGTGATTTAACGTGAATCGAGCTACCGAACGAAATAATAATAACAAGCGTCACTGCAAGGCAGAAGCTCTCGTCTCGAACGTGTCAAATTAACAGGTTATTCAAGAGTTGGAAGAAAACGAGGTGTAAAAAATCGTTGTGATTATAACGAATGAATATCACACCACCGGCAGTAGAGACTGTAATTCGATATTGGAATTTATTGTTTCATTTGTTTTTCAGTTAGCGTTATTAATTGTTTCGTCGATCGCGGTGCCAATCTCTCGGACGAGAACCGATCGCGATCGGTGAAACGTAGCTCGTTACCCGAAAATCTCTACCAAGTACAATAAGAGAACGACGGTTAATGTTAAACTCACCACACATCACGTTTCGACGCTTTCTTCCACACACCGGAACAATCCAGAGTTCATCAATATCTCGGCATGCGGAAAAATCTCCCCCGGAAGCCTCTCTGGGAGTAAATGGATTTCCAGACTGACACGACAACTTCCTCGAATATCAAAATCGTCGACGTAGTTTTTATCACTGCCGCGGATCTCGCTAATAACCGTAAGGTCTACGTCCAACGGTATTTAAAAAGGAAAAAAAAAAAAAAAAAAAAAAAAAAACCAGTCTTCCGGACGTGCGATCGTTCACAAACAAAACTGACGGAAAAATCGCGATAACGAAACTTTCCCACTGCAACGTACCGATCGGACAACCGTTCGACGATAAATCGGACTTCACTGAGGTCTCGAGTTAAAGGCCCGTTTCGTCAACAATCATCTTTGCACCCGATGCCGATCTTCACTTTCGTGCAGAGCCTCGATCGGCGGGATATTCGTTCGCTGTCGAAGATATCGCTACCGATCTCCCATCGGTGTTCTCGCCCCAAATAACCCGCGAGACGAGATCTGTTTTATCCACGAATGGCGTCCGGGTGGCAAGGGCGGAGGGGGTTGGGGGGTGGAGGGGCGGCTGCGTGTTTTAAGACCGATCGGTGTAAAAGGCTTCGCGATCGGCGGAACGGTCTCTGCCCTAACCTGGCCAAGGACCTCGACAGACTGAGCCGGCGATGCTCCCTTGCAATCCTCGGGCTTCCATACGCGCGTACCTTGGCTACCTGTCGCAGCTCAACCTGGGGTTACTTTGACGATGCCCCGCCCATTGTAGTCACGCCGACGGTGCAGGAGCGGCTAGTCGGAGTTAAACCTGGAGGGGAGATATCAACCCGTATGCAATAGGTGACGATCCGCGCGGTAAATTCACCTTTACGATGATCCGATTACGCCTCGTTAAACGATCCGCTTGTTGGTAGGTATAAATTGACGAGAGACATTTTTAGTTACGGTTAACGCTCGGTCCTTGACTGTTTTTAGTTTTTTTTTTTTTTTTTTTTATCACAATCGAAAAATATCGGTGCAGGTTGAATGTGAAAATTTGTCAGTATTCTTTCTCGTTACGATCGCTGGTAATAGAGATTTTCTTGCAACTGTTGCGAAAATTTAATGCTTGTGCAAGAATAAATGGACGTTAAAGCCTTGTTTAACTAAAAAAGTAGAGTATACCTCAGAAACTGATTTTGCGTTGCAATTAACAAAAAAGGATCGACGATAGCGCAAAATTGTTAGGCGTAACTCCGTTTTTCCTAATTCCAACAATATTCAAACAGCTTTTTTAACGATGCCTGTTTTACTGAATTTTTCTAGTTACTGTAGCAAATGAAATTTTTCTCAGTGCACGGTACGCGGAATGCGCAGAAATTGGACGGAATTTTGAGTATCGGGTATACGGTTGATATAGCTTGTCAAACGGTTATGATTAATCGGGCGATAATGTAGTTGTTATACGATCGAATGCATGTTTGTGGGTATGCGTTGAAAGTGTATCTTGGTTCTTTCAAACCAATTTAACGAATGCCAGCGCCACGCATATTATTGCCATGCTGTGGCGTTAATGTTGAGTGCAGACATTTACGTTTCAGGTTTCTTTGTTTTCGTTCAATTTACCGAATACTTATTCAAATGCGCAACGAGATGATAAATAATGATTTTATACGTCGAACGACACGCTGCATTTAATTTTTTTAGATCAACTGTACACTTATTTAGATTTTTATTGCAATTGCGAACATCCCGTACAATCTAACTTGATCGTTTTACGATTAATTGAACTGTGAAAATATACATTGTTTTTTGTCTGAAACTATTTTACAGGGTACCTTGAAAAATAATTCTACGGGATAATGTCATGATGTAGAAATTGGATAGAATATTATAACTTTGAAGTGACGGGAAATTATGATTTACAACGATACGTTCACTTATCATCGTATTACTACAAATTCAATACGTCAAATTCACACGATGTAAATTTCTGAATATCTTGCGAAAGGCCAGCCATGTCTTCTCTATATCCTATCGAACAATTCGTCTTTTCGATAAAAAAATATTTATCCATGTATATATTATTCTTTGATGAGAATTTAGAAATGATATAGTTTTCTAGCAAAATAATATGTTTTCACGTTACGATTTCTTGAACATTGATAAATTTCGTAAAATCCCGTTACAGTTACTTGTATAAAAGTTGGTCTAGGTCACGTTGTAAATTTATACGTACGCTGTCTGCAAACCTTGCTTGCCTGCCAAGAACTGATAAATATATAACTCGGAATGACCGCGATAGAAATGAAAACTAAAAACCTGTAGATAAAACTTGATTGGGGAAAAACTTCAACGTCTAAATGGGATCTTCAGCGAGCTTCCGAACGTTTAGTTTTTCTTCTCATACCAAATAGTAACTGACAGTATCGGCCCAGTGAGATTAACGATAAGTCTCTGAAACCAATTCACTTACTGTAAGAATCATCTAATTTTTAGAGGAAAAAGACTTGTGTCAAAATATCGGTAACGAATCTGAAACCTTCTACAACGTTATAGTTTTCACGGTGTGCTTGTAGATGCATGTTGATTCTGTTAGAATCGTGTGTAGGATAAAAAAATAAAAGGGGGAAAAAAGAAACCAGGCTCAATTACTTCCCATAGCGTGTATAATCGACACAGGAGTTGGAGAAAGATAGATAAGTAGATGGATAGATGGATAGATGGATAAATAGACGGATAGATAGATTCGATTTGTTTGCCTTGACTTGTAACAAGCCGTACGGCACAAAAACATACGAATGTTATTAACAAACAACTAATAAATCGATGATCAAGCTACAACGGAAAAGTAGGCTGGAATGACAATATATAGTTAATAGAGTAAAAAACATAATCATGCGCTCGTACCAACTAAACGAAAATTAGACTTCAAAGTACAGTCAACCAAAAGAATTTAAGTTGGAGTAAGTTTGCAATTTTTCCTAAGATAATTCATACCGTAAATAATAACAATTGGTAAATGCAAATTGTTGTCGACATTCCGGACATTAACTTTAAAATACCGTAAATGTTAAGAAAGTGTTTTTAGAACGAGGGTACAATTGGAACTTCCCAATAACTAACTAGAATTTAATGCTCACAATCTAGCTAACGATTAATTACGAGTTTCAAGTGATTTCGAATAAGCCAGAAGTCTGGATTCGAACGGTTCAAGGGAATTTTAGACGCGGCAAAGAGAACCAACGCGCGGGATATATGGTGACGATTTGTCGCGAGTCAGGACGAGTCACGACGAGTCAGGAGAAACGGATCGGACGATCGTTGTTTCACTCTCGGCGTCGATTAGATGCGCAGCATTTGGGCGGGGGCGGAGGCGGCGCCGCGGCGTCTCTCCTCATTGGCTACCTTGGAGGAAGACGGATCCTCCTCCTCAACGCCGCATAACCTCATCGTCGGCTCTAGATTCCGGACTATAATCTAGAGCGGATACACACTCAAGACCGACTCAATCCCAACTCTGATCCAACCGAAGTCGACATCACAGGTTGGTCTGTTGGTAAGGAGGAAAAGTGAACTTCGACCGAAGGCGCGAAACTACGGATGGCTATTTCGTCCTACACTGAGAAAAATTTCATTTCTTACAGTGACTAGAAAGATTCGGTAAAACAGGTATCGTTAGAAAAACTGTTTGAATGTCGTTGGAATTACTCTCCGGTAACAGCTAGAAAACTAATTTTCATTTCGTACCTAGAACTTTTTTTTTGCGATTGTGGTAAAAAATGAAAATAGTTAAGGACTGAGCGGTAAGCGGAAATAAAAATTTCTCAGTGTATCCACAGATCGTATTCAAAGTCTAGGAATAATGTTGCCGATCCAATTCGACTCGGTTGAAAGGACATTACGCCTGAGGATTAGAAAGAATAACGTACCTGTAATTGTTACACTAGTACCAAGTGAAAATGGTCATTGATAGGCGACGCGAGATGTCGTACTGGGACAAAGTATACATGGATTACTATCCATATTGTGCACCAAAAGGAGTGACCTGGAAGGTAATTGAAAAGTGCCGGCTTATCTCAATACATGGCTCTGTAAGCTAATGTAAGGTTTCGATTTATATCGTACAAAGTACGTATACTCTGTCAAATACTCTAACATATTGTTACCAGGTACACGATCCATCATGGACTGTCGGTAATAAAAATCACGAATTGTTTACACTCTGACTATCTCGAAATTTCCACATCACAGATGCTCATCAACGGCATAATTCCAGCCCATTGGGCCGAAATCGATACGTAGGAGCTGCAATGTTGAAATAACGGTATAGATATGGAGTCTAAAGTGCAGCTTAAATCGTTGTGCACACTGTTTGGTGTAAAATTCAATAACTGGCCGCGTGTGTTTGCGACACGCAAATGTTAGAAAATGGCATAAAGTTGTGTAAAAACTCGAAAAAATTGTAACAGTCACGCTCAACGACTGTTCTTTCTTTCAAATGCGAATCTTTTCGGCACACGTTTATAGGTATATTAAAGTTGTAGGAAAATGGTAACTGACGATATAGGCACAATGTTCACGTACACCCAGATCCAGGTGGAAGTAGAAACTGATAACTTGTGTTGCTCGTATTACACACATGAAATGCTGATACGGCGAATTGAATGTTGAATCACGTTACGTGGTAACCGTGCGTCAAAGCTATACTTAACCCACCTAATTCGACTCTATCGACATCGTCGTACATCACAACTGCTCTTTCGGTTGTTACAATAGGTTATCGTATGGGTTACGTGTGGTGATGTTTCTCAGATCTAAAAAACGTGTAACATGGATTTATACGTCAAAGTGTGCAGACGGTTGAATCACTCTTCGTTAATGTCGTATTACAGGTATCAATTACTACACTGAGAGAAATTTTTTAATTCCGGTTACCGCTCAGTCCTTAACGATTTTCGTTCTTTACTAAAATCGAAAAATATAGTTTTAGGTAGAAAATGAAAATTAGTTTTCTAGCTGTTAACGGAAACTCTAGTATCCGTTGCTATTCTTTCTCGTTACGATCACTGTTGCTATATTTTCTTGCAACTGTTGCGAAAATTTAATGCTCGTGCAACAATAAATTGACGTTAAAGCCTTATTTAACTAAAAAAGTAGAGTAAACCTCAGAAACTGATTTTGCGTTGCAATAACCAAGAAAGGATCGATAAAAGCGCAAAATTGTTAGGCGTACCTCGTTTCTCCTAATTCCAACAATATTCAAACAGTGTCTTTTAACGATACCTGTTTTACTGAATTTTTCTAGTTACTGTAGCAAATGAAATTTTCCTCAGTGTATAACAGGTACACAGTATACGCACACAGCGTACAACCGTATGACATAACCTTGTCGTTTTGCGCTATCCTAGTAAGTCGCGGCAGCCTGGGTATGAAATTCAGCACGACAAGTAGCGTTTGAAAAGTAGGTGACAGCTGGTAAAACAATACACCAACGTCTATATGGCAGAGACGCGTTTTGACTCGGAGTGTATATTTTTAAGCACGCGTCAATTCGCCGTTTAGCTTTGTGGGTGTATCGCCGTTATCCTCGTCATATTGTTGTAATTGTTGTTTTTTTTTTTTTATTTTTTGCTTCACATTTTCTTTCAAGCTTATGCAGACAATAATAGACAATATAACGATGTATAGCTTAGCTTAGGATAGGTGTAACGTGTATGTATATTCATGTCGTGTATATAATATTGTACCCACTGTTACAACTGGCTGCGAACGCATAATGCACGTATATACGAGCGAAGCGGTGTCGTTTTACATTTTCCGATTGTGTAACCGTCATTCTGAAACACTTATCAAAGTTCGCATGTATCGTAGCATTTGCACGCATAACCATATTGTGCATCTATTTCTGCCCGGTTATCAATGCGTCGCAATTAAAAACTTGCGACTGCACGCGAGTTCAGGGCCGTGCCAATCGCTGTACGACCCTTTGCGAATTTATGATTGTATGTAATAAGTGGACCGTGTGGAAGAATTTGTGACGAGTTTTCAGAATTTATAATAATCGGATATACGTACACTGTTCTTGGAACAAGTGACACCGTTCAATTAAACAACGTCTTCCGGTAACCGCGGTCTTGACGTGCTAAATATTTTCTGCACAGGCCGCGGTATGCATTTAGGCAATGCAATATGCCTGTATTTTATAATGACCGATGTTTTTATGCGAAAGATTAACGCCGGACTTAATCGTATGCGTATAGGTATAAGTATATTCTTATCGGCTAATGCGAGGTAAGAAACACGAAATAGAAAAGTGAAAATAAAAGCCACCTTTAATTGTAACGATTGCCTGGCTTCGTACAAATTACACCGTCGAAGAACGGCGCTTTCGATATTTCTTGCGAATACCTTGAAAGAGGATCGAATATTACCAAGAAAATCAATCGACATTCGCAGTTATCAAATCTTTGCATACCTTTGTCAAAGATCTTTTATAATGAGTTTTGAACCGAAGCTCTACTCGGCAAATTCAAATATTGCGGGACTCTGATTATCCGATATAAGGCTGGATATTATATTGCAGCCTACCAATTCTTTGAGACACATTGAGACTCTTGAAAAAAATATTTTATGCAGGTATATACAGGGAGATAATTCGTTTGCGTAGGTGGAACAGGTGGTATCCACGGGAAGATCACTAGCGCGATATTGACGCGCATATATGCGGAGTTAAGGTGGGATCCGATGTGTGTATTACGTGTATAATATAATAGAAGCTGCAATAGCGAGTACCTGTGTAACACAGACGTGAAAATATCCTGCACACTTTCAGATCGTGCACAGTGTGCCATTGCAATAGATATCTTCAGGGGGGAATTAGGGAGGAACGTTTTGCAATTGCGTATCTATATTGAAAACATTTATTCGGAAACCGTTGACAATAGTCAGTTATATTCTTGACATTTCGACCAGAACTTCCAATACCATTTTTGGATAATAGTTGAAAAATAAAGTTAGAGTAAGATGAAATACCAAGTTTATTCGTCAACATTCACAAATATTTTTCTTAAAAATAAAACGATGTTTTCGTACAATTTGTTCAACTACTTACAAACTTTTACGGGTTGATTTTCTTAGGAAATGGTATCTTAAACTTAAGATATGATTTTTCAAATGCCACGGTAGTCGAAAACACGAAGCTGAAACTAAAAGCCAGAGTTAGCAGCGAAACGTGTTAAACTTTTTGAAAATAGAAAAACGCAGTTTAGTCTTATTCTTATAATTCTATAAAACTATTCGGGGTTTAAAGTGTTTCACATAATTTTGATTTTGTGACTTCACTACTTTATTCAAATGAACATGGAACGTTTGGCTGCTAGTTTCAGCCTCGTGTAGAAAACTTGAGCACTTGTACTTCGAACAATTTGAAACTAGAAGCATGCTAAATTCTAAGTATACTTCTAGAAAAATCATCTTGAACAACTTTTCGTTAATTGCAGGATCTTGCTCATTTTCAAACCTGCGAAGACTCGCGTGTAAGATATAAAATGGTACGTTACAAGGAGACATTCCGTTAACGTAAGAACCTGCTGCTCCGTACATGCGTGTACAGAATACAGCGTCTATTTGCCGTCAAAAACGGTAGTGAAACAGCTTTCTTCGTTAAGCTGAGCATAAAAGAGATGGCACGGTCCAGCAGAGAAAGAGTTCCGAAGGGTTGCGTGCAGTCGACAGTCGTCGCGGTTGCGGTAAAGATTTCGAAAGCGAAAGATTTCGCGTTTCCTTCCCATTCACCTGCCCCGGCGAAATATCATTCATTCGTTTCTTCGTACATTTTTGCCTTTCGTGCCGTCCGCTTGTTCCACATTTCAGCCACACCGACGTTAACTCTGCGAATAAGTATGCAATGACACACTGTGAACAGTTTTTAAAACCGAATTCACGGTGATGCAAGTATCGAATTTAGTGCAATTTAGATACTTTACTTGGCGTTATGCACCCGTAACTGGAGACTGCCCTGCATGCGTCAAGCATCCTGATAGCGAGATGGTACAAAAGATAGACGCCTGATCAGTATCTTTATAAAGTATACTCGTAAATATGAGAATACTTGCGACAATCGACTTTCGCTCGTTTCCTTGCCTCAAGACCACCGAATGGTATCCATCGGCACGTGTGTGTCCGGCACTGAACCTCATACGTGGACTGGAATTAAGATGAATAAGGGGTAGAATTTATGGAATCGTCTTGTCACATCCATCATCATTTGGCGCGTAACTGCAGTTTTTGATACATAACTCCCGAAAAACCTCAATTTTTCTTTAAACTTACAAGTACTTGTTTCGGGCACAACTTTATCCACACTTGAAACTATTCAAACCCATTGTACTCAGAGCATTTTGCAGACCTGAGCAAAAGAACAGTGGTAGATTTTCCGATTTCCTACATTCTTTTGAGCAACACAGTATTTGGAATTCTGAAGTTAGTTTCTGACAAACTGTTCCTTGTGTCCGAGAGAAATTTTAAATCTCTCAAGCTCACGAAGTGTTTGTGATTGGTTCTCATGAATATGGAACGAAAAGAAATAAGAACTGGTTTATATATCGAGAATATCGAAATTTTCGTTAAGCGTCTGACTAAAATAAGGATCTAAAAATCACTGGTAAATCCTCGTCAATCCTGCAAGCTGTAATGAATGTTGACCTTCCCGATGTATGCAGACCATTAAGAATTATGTACGTATCGAAATTAGAAAACTTTACTAATACGGACCGTTAACAATTCGACTATTTCGATTCCGTGGTATCGAATCTTCATTCGTTGTTTTACTGAAAACTAGTCGCTTTAGAGTTAAAAATTTCAATATGAAAATGGAATGAGGATTAAAATATGAACGAGCCGAGCAGAGGCTGTAACCGGTCTTCTTATAGAAATAGAACCACCAGAAACATATGCAAAGAGTAATTGCGTGCCTTATAACATCACGAATGTACCTTTGATCAAAAAAGTCATCAAAGTACCGTGTGAACACTGGTAACAATTAATTGACTGGTAACAATAACACCCGCTTACCTTGTGCATTAAACGTCAGACGTATACGTGAAAAACACTGACTATACTCACAGCTCAAACAGAAGTACGTTACCATTGTAGAAAGTACGGTTTAGTAACGGCCAACCCTTGGTTTGTTTTTACCTTAGGGATGGTTCCGCGCGGATGACGATCAGGGAAACGGCCCTACTGATGATGGCACAAGCGTATGCGGGGTGGGCACCATCAGGAACGCACCCTAAGCGAGGAAAGGTGTACAACGAAGGTATCATCAAAGCATCCTGCTCTGTGCAAGGTTCCCATTGGCGGAAGCTTGCTGAGCACAGAATGACGCAAGGCTCCACCGACATTGGTGGGTGGTGGAAAACCAGAATAAGCCGTTCACTGAGATCACGTGACCAACACGAATGCGTAAGTTTTAGTTCACGTCATCTTGAGCTGGACAGGCTTCGCTACTTATCTACTGTTCATGTTCACAAAATGCCTCCGCCAATGACAGTGACACGCTCCGACACGTGTCGGCAGAGAAAAGTCACGCTCCTGTAACTATGCTCGGAGTCAGCTTTCGTTTAGGCAATGGAGTCGTGAATATCTGTAATCGTATGGTCAAGAGAGTTACTGGAGTTTAGAATTTGAAATCGTTTTGATATATATATATATATATATATATATTCGTCACTGACTGGAAGATCGAAGTTCTTTTAGGCCCAAATCAATCACGGGATAACATTTTACTTTATTGTATCGTACAACATTAGCCAGATTACATCTAACGACGGAAAGACGAGAGAAAATCGTATTTTTGAACATTGACAACTGCCAGTGATACAGCAACTGTCACTTCGCCGTTAGCACTGAGAATCGTGACGGTAGTTGACCAAGCCATATTACTTTTGCACCATAGCTGCACTGGACTGCTCATGATTTCTTATTATACATGCACCCTCCAGTAAAGAACGGATAAGGCAGGTATTTCTATTGGCTCACACCTGCTGTGCACTATCGCATTTTCTCCATTTCGCTGGAATGCAGAAGGGACACTGTGATGCTCAACTAAAGAATGTGATTTTATCGAAGGTACTACTTGCGTCTGATGATGATCGCACCATTTTCCATTATTTATCGTTGAGCAAGGCGCAAATCGTTACATACCGAGCTCTATTGTTGCGCGTGCCACTTTCCATTTTTTTGAATTTCATTCTTGAGTATTTCGAAAATGAACCTCGTGAACGCATTCGTATCCATGCAGTAAACTGAGAAAAATTTCATTTGTTATAGTAACTAGAAAAATTCAGTAAAATAGGCATCGTAGAAAAACTGTTTGAATATTGTTGGAATTATGAAAAACGAGGTACGTTTAACCATTTTGCACTATCGTCCATCCTTTTTCGGTTATTGCAACGCAAAATCAGTTTATAAGGTTTACTCTACTTTTTTAGTTAAATAAGGCTTTAACGTCAATTTATTGTTTCACAAGCATTAAATTTTCGCAACAGTTGCAAGAAAATATGGTAACAGTGATCGTAATGAGAAAGAATAGTAACTGATACTAGACTTTCTAGTAACAGCTAGAAAACTAATTTTCATTTTGTACCTGGAACTATATTTTTCGATCGCGGTCAAAAATGAAAATAGTCAAGGACTGAGCGGTAACCGGAACTAAAAATTTCTCTCAATGTAGTTGACGTTTTACAAAAATCGGTCATTGCCATAACTGAGGTGATTGATAGCGAAATTTACACGGCTTAATTTATCCAAAACTATGAACCTGTTATTAAAATTATGAATTACGTGCAGCCACTCATTTCACCGCAATCAGAAGTCATCCAGCGTTCCATTCAGATTGGATTACCTGCATTTTTCTGCAAGCTTAGAGATATTGTCCTGTAGCTTCAGCACTTTCCAAGATCGCATTTTGGCAACTATTTAACCCTAGAAGATAGGTTTTTTGAGATGCTTCAAAATTTCCAACGAAATCATTTCTAGCGATCCTTGGACCAGCTCTTTTATTTTTTTCAAATTCATCAACATTTACTAACGACCCACAACGAATCAAATATTACTTAAGACAACGGACTGTGCAGAAGACATTTCTCAACACATCGGTGATAATAGGATAAGGTTACGTTATTTTACCGTATAACGAGCAATAGATAATTGGACGCATTTGCGGAGCTGAAGTTGGCTGAAAATAATATATTGTGTAACAAGGAGGCAAAGTCGGTCTTTTCGGGCCGAGCATAAGTTGGCAAACACGCGAGGCAAAAAGACCGTTACCTCCTTGTTGCACACGATTCTATCTATAACAATAGTATGTTACGCGTTTTTTTCACGAAGCACAAAATCGAGGTTAGGCTTGCATAGTGAATATCTCTCGACAAGTATTTGCTAAACGGAGAAGAAGGCAAACAAAGAGAGCATCAAATGATGGATAGAGATAGAGAGTCGAGTTTCTCATACGCGTACGGTGAAGAGCAGCTGCGGCTTATTCACCGACGAATTTCAGTATCCTGAGTTCTCCCACCCTCACACGCGCAAGAGAAGACCACCCTGAACCACAATTTGCAACAAGATAAACCGTAAATTATAATCCTGGCAGGGATACGAGGGTTGCCGGTGTACCAGGCGCGCCTTTCATCAAGTCATTAAAATTCGACATCTTTATACCCTCGGCTTGAAATTACACTGATGGTAAATTTAATGCAATTGGGAGAAATACGAATTTTCATTAATCGAATCGACATCATTTCGTTCAAGCTTGGATAAATCGCATATCGTTAGGTGTTGAAGAGTTGAAATATCAGTCGAGTTAAGCAAGGTCCGGTATTTTGGTCATCGACGTTTTTAAACTCGTTTTTAAGCGATGCACTATTTCTTCAAATCTAACGATGAATAATTGAGGCAAGTAACTTTCCTTTGTGATATCGGATTGGTTTACAATTTTCATCGCATCTCTTTTTCTTTAGGTACATGTCACCCTTATCACCCGACAGAAATAAATTGGATAATAATTCGGATAAATTCCCAGACATTCGGTAATGTAAAATCGGGAAAGTATTTTTTGGTTGTTGTAGAAAAAACCGGATCCCGAAAAGATTTATGGTTAAAGAAACTTTACCAGACGAAACATTATCATAATTGATCAGAGTGTTTTTCGTAGTGTCTGATCCTATTCAGTAAGTCGAATCACACGTATTTCGATTATTGTCAAAATCATTCGTAGACAGATTTGAACAATGTGAAATAAATCATCGACAAAAAAAAAAAAAAAATCCGAGATTCTGACAGTACAAACCGGTGTTTCTCCACGCTTGCGCGTAGGTGTATAAATTACTATTTTACAGGGGTAGAGTGGATAATCTCGTTGAACGTATCAGCGCTATCAATCAAGACAGTGGGTGGAGGTAGCGCTTAGCGAAAGATCTTCCTCTCGGTTTTGTCGGGCGAACCATAACTCCTTCCCCGGTATCCGGCGGTTACCCCACCTCCGGACTCCCACACTCCAGCACGCGCTTTAACACACACATGCGTCCAGCACGCGCCGCGACACCCGCTTCTCCCTGGTAACGGCGGTTCCCCTCGGCACGCGACAGGCGCACGCCGATGGCCTATTAGTTTTTTCCTTTTCCCTCTTTACAGCTCTCCGGCTCACGGGCGTCTCGCGCGAGCGCGTGTGCGCATGTGTGGGCGCGAGTGCGCGCGCACACAGAGACATGCGTGCGCGCGAGCCCCGTATGCCCCGTATGCCTGCGCCGTAGCGATGCAGCGTCAGGCAGCCGGGCGAATCGGACTTCTCCGGGCTTCCCTGGTGGCTCTGTGTAGGAGAAAGCGGTGCTGCGTTGGTGCTAGCGCCGACGCACGTAGGACCCGGCGGATCTGGTAGCCCCGATGACATCTGGCAGGCAGGCCCGAGGCCCGACGAAACTCCGGTGCAGTGGACGAACGAACGGACCCAGGAACCGCCGTGCCGTAGCGGCTGGACGGGTTGCCCACATATGCGCCTCGCGCCACAAACCTTCGCGATCCTTGCTCTGCGCACTACCGAACAGGCCGACAACATAACGGTCAAATCCGACGCCGGACTACTCGCACTCCGAGGAGGGGAGGGGGAGAGAAAACGGCACCCGCTGATCGGATTGCTTTTTGCGGTTTCGGCACTAGAATTTATGACGACGCGTACGGTGGTATTGTACCGCACAGCATCAACGGTTTCGTGTATTGTACGTATATCGGTGTGTAATAGCTAACTGTTCTTTCCTAATTGAGTGAAAAACAAGAGGTAGGAATTATTCAACTCAGGGATCACTGACTCACACGGATACTTCGTGTTAATCGTTTCCACTGCTAGTAAATTTGGGCAGTTTGACCAGTCATCAGACTAAAGTTGGACCTAGCTTGTGACCGAACTTAATATATATATGTATCATAACTTTGGGAATTCTTGCTATACCTTATAATCTACACATTTGTATTTTCGGATCACTTGTGAATTTTCAAAAATTTCATAAATAACTTCGAAACTCTACTTTGTTCGGCCAGTAAAACGTTCAAATTAAAATACGAATAAATACGTTTCTGTGAAAAACTTTTAGACTTCTGATAAGTATACCGAAACAAATACAATGCTCGAAACAAACTATCGAAATCTATTTCAAAATTGTAGAAGAAAAATTTTTCAATGGCGTTGGCTTATTTCTCCACAGTGATTATATTGTTTTTTAGATAACTCAGAAATCTTACGTAGGAACTAAGATTCTTAGCTTGGGATTGGTTAGAGGGTCCATCAAAAAAAAAAAAAAAATTAGCACAACTAACAATCTATCTTTTCGTTTGCAAAATTTTATGTTAACCTGCAAAAAATTATCGAATCTCATGTCGAATTCGTTTTACCATTCTAAGAAAATAAATTTCCTCGATTTGCAGTACAAGGACAATCAGGTTGCAACAATTTTTCGACTATTGCGGTATCAAGCAATTTTTATTCCGTATCCTTGTGAAAAACAATAAGCGTTCGTATAAAATTGAATCAATTCCAGAGCTGAATACTTTTATTTTAATGAGAGAGAACCTCAGAGAACCAGAAGCTGAGTGCCATAATCTTAGGATCTCAATTACATCTGATAAATTTAGTTATACATTCTAAGTTCGCGACATAAGCTGCAGTCGTGATTCAGCAACCGCCGATCTTAGTCACTTGCAACAATTATACGACATCCGGCAGTTGCTCACAAATCTCTCTAGGTAATAAACCAGTTGAAAGATGATTTGACGATCTCGTTGCCATCCTCAAGAAGCAGATACAAATGTTCAATATTGTTACAATTTTGTTGGAAATATTTTTTCAAGAACAGGATTAATCCGAAGAAAGATAAATGTAATACTCAATGTCAGCACACTGAGAAAAATTTCATTTGTTACAGTAAGTAGAAAAATTCGGTAAAACAGGTATCGTTAAAAAAACTATTTGAATATTGTTGGAATTTCGAAAAACGAGGTACGCGTAACCATTCTGCGCTATCGTCGATCCTTTTTTGGTTATTGCAACGCAATATCAGTTTGTGAGGTTTACTCTACTTTTTTAGTTAAATAAGGCTGTAACATCAATTTATTGTTGCACAAGCAACAGTTACAAGAAAATATAGCAACAGCGATCGTAATGAGAAAGAATAGTAACGGATACTAGACTTTCCGGCTAGAAAACTAATTTTCATTGTTTACCTAGAACTATATTTTTCGATTGTGCTAAAAAATGAAAATAGTCAAGGAGTGAGCGGTAACCGGAACTAAAAATTTCTCTCAGCATATGAATATATTATATGAAAACGGCTGAGTTTCTCTGTTAAATATTCAAATGCAGTGAAATTTGAGGGGGGGTCAATTAAGATTTACAATCAAAGATAGCCATTTCTGAAACACTCCGAATTACCTCGCGTTCGTGTTTTCCGTCTACCAATGTGCGGCTGCAAGTTGACACGACCAAACTTAATATCATTACGTCGTCACCGTGCGTGTGTATTTATCCCGGTCAAATTTCCGTCGTGGTACCGTAGCGTATATTATACCGAGTGACAATCCGTCTGACACGCATTAATTTACCTACCTACTTTACCGGGGCACATGCAAAGGCGTCAGCTCACTACCCAGGCGCACGTGCTCGAGTTGTATCTGGCCATAATAATTAACCGAGGCGAATGTGAAATCGAGCGTAAGTAACGACCGATGAAAGCCCGATAAAACCAACCGAATATGCGTACTTGAGCAGGCATGCACCTTTCTGCCATCCAATCCCGTATAACATTATCTCTCCACCATCCTCCGTTCGTCTTCAAATTATCATCAGACAGACAGCGTCCAGGAGTCCTGGTGCAAGGTAAGGCACGCGTCGCGAAGCGCTTCGCCGAACGCACATTGAAAACTCAATCAGTCACGATGAGTCGAATTAAAAACAATCCCTGACAATCACGACATCAACGAGTCGTATCACCTACGAGCCAAAAAGTACGATGCATTACTAATATATAGCATAAGTACCATCACCATAGAATGGTTGTGAACTTCCTTATTTCGGGTTCAGTACACTTGCTCTTTGTACCAGATCAAACATGAGCCAAAAATCTTACCGTTTCGATGATCAGGTTGATCATGTGTTTAGTATTCATCAACTTCATTGAATACGATACGATGCAATACGATTATAAAATACACCTTTTAACACGTACTCTTTTCAAGCGTCTCTCTTCCCTGAGCATCGAGTGACCAACTTCATATCCTAGGATACCTGTAAGCGTAACCTCATATCTTCTCGACTTACCAGTTCACCCGGAAATCCTTCCTTTGACCCAATTGTGACAACCTTTTGACGGTCAAATCAATGCGTTAACGTTGAAGGTGTTGGGGAAATTAATTACCGCAAGAAGCAGATGCAGATGTGAGCGATAAGGTATATTGGCTCGGGAAATCACGTCAAGGGGGACAAGACATTAGCCTCTAATCTTGTTCTAGGCCTAACGAGAGTTTTGCCTTCTCAGTTTTCGGCGCGGTTCCGATTCCGATCTTTGTCGGTAGCCTGTCTTCTCTTTACACGAATCGGCCTGCACGTCATCCATTGTTCCCAACGTTCTTAGACTCGGGTGCAGGACGCAGGTGTGACTTCGGGTGTGCCCCAGTATTTGGAAGCTGGTTATTAGACCAGACTCACACGGTAATCATTAACCACTTCACGGCTTCGATCCGTGTAACCCAAAAGCCGATTTGCGTGGACGGTGCTCAAGACGTTCGTACTCTTCTTGATATTACTTTAAATGCCAGTCTTGAGTATCTTTCGTTTCAGTGACTCCAGTGGTGGCATCGTTTCACTTTAAATCACTTGCACGTGCACTGACCAGCGTGTAGAAGAGATCCAAAAATGTCATTCCTTTACATCATGACTTCCGTGAGTTCAAATTACTTTAGACAGCAATCACTTTAGACAGTTCTTAGTCGACTGGAATTCACTATATGCCTTCTAAACGGCAGTTACGATGGATTCGAGGGACTTCTACCAGCCTTTGAGACTTCTTCTGGGCTTTCGGTGATTTGAAATAACTGACGATGTGATTTTCTAACTGGTGGCGAATTCCAGGATAACCAATACGTAACATAATTAGCTAATTCCTACGTAATTAAAACCGGGATATTGGAATCTAGACGGTCGTAAAGTCCAGACCTATACGTTAATGATCTCAACGATTATTCTATGTTGTTAGTGCTTCTTTCACCGATCGATAATCCGACGATGATTCCATTATAATACAACTTCCGACAGTGATTGATATGCCGATTGAATCTATCCAATAGAGAACTCAACTTTATAAAATGAATCTTCACGGAAGATGAATTTGGTAGTGAATTTGAAAGTAACCTCTCCGAAACTCAAAAGGTGTTGGATTTCACGTGAAATTCATTTGTACATTGAAACCGGAAACTTTACCAATTTACTGTCGATCAAAAACCAACCCATGGTGTTATCAATAAAACTATTCATAGCCGTTGTGTAACGTTTGCAATGAAAAATTTCACTCTTTCCAGCAATACGCCAAGTGCTGAAAAGTACGGATGTATTAAACGGAATACCGACAGTACCGAACGTGTAATTCATTGTGTTTGAAGTTTCGGCGATGAAATAACCTCTCATGCGTCAAATCAACGTAACAAAAAAACCATATTACTCGCCGGGAATTTTACTCGAAACAACGCGACGCGGCAGGCTTGAATCTGTTTCGGGATCCCGAGATTGTTAGGTACAGGCAATAAAGAGATTAGACGAAGTGTAACCCGTCGGCAATAAATTTACACGTAGAAAACATCAGGGCCGTAGTGCCTTCTCTCCTAATCAAAAAGGTAAACGAAAGAGTCGATGCTTTATTGCACCGAATGGCAGCCGGTATAAAGACCGTCTGAACCAGCAATGCGGGACAGCTGGTGCCTGCGGAGCGACAATCGACGCTGACGCTGCAGGATCAACTCATCCGAGCCTTCTTCCTCGTTTTCCGAATGTTAAATTAAGAAATGAATCACTGATGGTGATACATCCGCGGGGGTTTATGACACGGTGCAAAACGAGACCAGCCTGCGATACGTTTTGTACGTTCGATTTCTTTTCCAGATTCGTATCATTTTACCCAGGCGTAGGTATTCGTATGTTGCGATACGTGCAACGAAAGTGAAATAATTAATACGACAAAGATGTCGGGGAAATAAAATACGAAGTCGAAGTCGTAATGTTTGTTGCGCACGACGCGAGAGAGTTGCTCCTTGATCGCTTCGTGGCTCTTCGTTCACCTGCCTCGGCCGTTACACCATGCTTTAATTAATCGCGTGTGACCTGAACTTTGACAATATCGTTGTACATTATTCAGTTCGCGTGTCGAGACTCCTCGTCGAGCGGGTCGGTCAAGTATAATTAACAATCGCCAGAAGAAGAGTAGGTGCAGGGTGGATATATACCTGAGCACACCGATCGAAGTGGAAATTAAAGGAACGATCAGCCCGATGATCGTTCCCTCGCTTTTCAAACAGTTTGCGTGCACCGAATTTAACAAAAGAATGGGATAACAATTGGCCAACGTTATTTTCGAGTGTGTCTATAATACTGACGGCCATGACGCAAGCTCGTCAATTGGAATCCAACGGGCGATAATTGAACGGTGCGAAGCGCAATGGATTATCAAAAAAAAAAATCACGTACCCAACTCGGAGCCCGAGGCTACTTCTAGGGCTGCTGGAGTTCCTCTTCTGTGAGAATAGAACGGCCTAAACGCTCTCTGGAAGACTAAACCCTTTGATTTAAGCGGCCTACGTCGGGCAGGCTGCACTTTGACGTCGTTAAGTCCACTAAGTGCTCGGGGATATTAATTAAACCTCCACAAAGTGGACGCTCCGACTCTGGACGATCGTTTCTTTGGCTCACAAATCCGCTAACAACCCGTCAAATTAGCCTCGAAGAACACTTCACACCGCTACACGTTACGTCTGCACTATTGACTGCACGACGATTCTTGTTTTATGGGATATAACGAGGTGAAAATGCATTGGGATGCTTGTTAGCCTCGTATCATCTTCGCTTATTCAGCAACCCTTAGGTGCAGCTTACGTAGGTACTAAGCCTGCTTTTTGTTATTACATATTATTGTTCGATTATATTTAACCGTACAAGTCGAGTCTATGGCAATAATATTTAACAAAATGAGATAAAGTCAATCTAATGACACTTTCTGAGCTTACCCGAATCAGAATAAAAATCAAACGCGATAAAATGTTTGGATTTTATCAAGGTACGGGAAATTGGGACGAGGCGTGTATCTTTAGATCTATTTTGTTCGAATAACGGTGTAGGAAAATGGAATATAACGTCTCAATCAAATGGCAGACGAGGAGGGAAAATTTTTTGTTTCAAAATTCTGTGTGAATAATAAATGATATACCGAATGTCAAGGGACGTTTCTTAATCAGGTAATAGATCAAATGGTTGTAATCCGGACGCCACATGGGGCTAGGCAACCACTGTGAAGTAGCTTACCTACCTCTGAATAATAGATTTTATCCTCCTGAATTTTAATACGTCGGTGGCTCCTACATAAAACCGGTCGTTTCACTGTAAAAGACGTACCTAATTCATACAGGGATACAGTTTTCATCGTACCCTTGAAATTTCTAAACTTCCAATTAATTACATGGTGAAAATTTTCGTTGGGAAAAACTTTTGAAAATTGCATAACCGAAAACGTTTTCGAAAGCGATGAATGACAAGCGTTGCTCGATTTTATCGTTCACCATGTTTCAAAGTTTGATATAACTGAGCATAAGGATCCAACGGTATTATTCAAGATAAATTAATAACGTTGATTGTGTATTTGAATTTCAATAGGTACTGCCTAAAATAATGAACAAAATTGTATACAAAATATTGTCAATTTAATGAAAGTGAATCGCTCCTGTGAAAATATTTCTTAATTTCAACAAAAAAAAAAAAAAAACGCACCGTGAATTTCGATGAACAATTTATAATAAAGATCCGACGACGAAGCCTGAGGGTATTTTTTCCCGGTTGAATTCCATTCAAGTTCACATCGAGAATCGCTGTACGTGTCTTCGGAGGCGTTCGCGAATTCCCTGCGCGCGGACTGAAACGCGTCGAAATAAATATACCTTCGAAGGCAAAAGCTGCGGCGATGGCGTCGTAAGAGAGCGAAGCACGTTAATTGTCCAGCAATTTTTATAAGGCGCACCAAAACCGCTCTGGATTCGGGGTTAATGCGGTATCGAGTGACAATTAAGCCGCGCATGAACGCCGTTGCGCCGCAGCTGCGGCTCGTTGCATTTAGTCGCCGCCTGTGCTTACTTCGTACTCGCGTGTGTGGTTCCTGCTTACGACGAGCTTTCGTAACTGCATACTGCTAAAGCTTACCTGCGGTATCCTTATAACTCACATCTTCAGCGCGTGCGAGCGGGCGCATTTGCTATACCTTAATTGGTGTAATTATTGTTTGTTAGCTTACACTGGCCTCGACAGATCACTGTACTCCTTCACATGTATCTATATTACACATACGTAAAGATATATGCAGAATGCATTGAAGTTCCTGGTACCGTATCAAGACTGCACTCCTTCTTTTTCTTATTGAATATTCTTCCGCAGTCTGTTACTTAATATTGTTTTTCGGGTGAAATATCGATACACTCGCAGTTTTTTACTCTTACCATATTCGAGTGAGAACAATTGATATACCGAGAGACATTATTAGTTCCGGTTACCGTTCAGTCCTCAACTATTTTCATTTTTCACCACGATCGAAAAATATAGTTCTAGGTAAAAAATGAAAATTAGTTTTTTAGCTGTTACCGAAAAGTCTTGTATCCGTTACTGTTCTTTCTCATTACGATCACTGTTACTGTATTTTCTTGACTTTTTTTAACGATAGGTACCTGTTTTACTGAATTTTTCTAGTTACCGTAACAAATGAAATTTTTCTCAGTGTAGATACTGGAATTTATCGAGTTTTATTTTACTCTGCGAAACGTGCAAGGAAATAAGAATCGCATATCCGAATGAAGGAACTTTGGTTGCTGTTATCGTTAGAAAAAATCACGTCATTGTTAGGGTCTTCAATTGCTGAAATCGGAATTTCAATTGTGAATGGTTTCTTAAACACATCATCTGAAATCAATTTCTGTCACCAATTACCGAGAAGGCGACAGAAGAAATTCATCTGGAGGGCTTTAAAAAATTTCTTTACAAACATAATGGACCATAATACATTGAATTTGCATGAATAGTACCTGTTTGTGAATGTAAAGGAATCGTAGAATACTGTCATCGCTTGAAGATACCATGGGTAAAATTATGAAGTATCGAGGAAAAGTGTGGGCACATTAATTGTATCAAACAAGTGTGCAAAAAATGTGAAATTGTTTCAATTTACATCGCCTGTAATGTTCTTTAGATATTCCGTACGCTTCATTTTCGTCAGAGTGACAAATAGTCGGATCTGTTTTTGCCGTATTGAAAAATTCTTCACATGTCAAGAAAAGATCGTTCCAATTAAATTCATCTTGAACCTTTCTTTTATCATATTTTTATTTATAATACCTTTTAACGGAAACTGTATGCCCGATACAAACCTTAGCTTATCAACTACAGAATTGGCGGTTTTCACTGGCTCGCAGTATTCGACAAGAATCCAATTTAGGCACGAGCAACATCGATTGACAACAAAATGAAAACGAAAGACTCATCGGAGATGGTAAATTCCTTTAAATTCCATTGACCTATTGAATGCCAAGTTGGAACGGTAGTGTTGCATGTACTGTTCGACCATGCTGGAAACGTCAAGCAAGACTTTGATGTAATGCGTTTCTAATCATTTTCGGACACTCGGTTATCTTATCGAACAAACAGATTTGTGCACTACTTCAATGCACAAGTTAACGACATTTCTAATTATCTTGCATTACTTCCCAATCATTTCCGGTATTCGATATCTAGCTCACTTCTCAATATAGTTCCGAACCGTTACGAATAATTGGGTATTCTTCGCATGTGAATAACTCGCGCTTATTGTGAAAATATTTATATCCCGTTCCAAAAGAACTCACTTTCCGAAGCTTTTCTGGAAATTTTAAGATACTTCGCTGATATTGTTCGTTTTAAATTCCCTCGTACAAAAAATGCGTGTCCTTAAAAATCGAACGAAAACTAGAACAAGTGTGGTAAAAAAGAAAAGTGAATGCAGAAATAAAATTGTCTCTACCCGTCGCGGAACACAGTTTGAACGGCAAATATATAAGATACATTTCTTCAGATCTGTTTCACAATAAACAAAGTGATCGGTGTACACGAAATGACAGAGTTAATCAACCCTTAATCCACTTTCAGTTCCCACCTAATGTACCTACCTCAAATTGATCAATTTTTCCACTCAATTCATGAAGATAAGGTAAAATAAAATTGGTTACTCGCTCAATGTTCGTTTCCTATCATCACCATTATCAAAATTTGTATATCTATACCACTTCAATTTTTACTCTCACTAATATCTCGTTATAAAATTGACAAAACTGGTCAATATTTGATCAATAGACCGCCTGAATTCGCCCCTTTTCATCATTTTAGCCGAAAAAATCAACCTCGTTTAAATATCTTATTTCAACACTCGACAATCTGTCTATCCATCTTATACCTACAGTCAATCTCGCGGTAAGCCGAGTATGCGGCAATATTCACACAGAGACAGAGTGAATCCACATGCAGGCGCTTTAATGTGAGACGTGTAGACTGTATGGGATAGGTGGGCACCCTATGGTAGTGGGGGCACCTGTACGGCAGGTGAGAAGCAGCCCATGCCGCGATGCGTAGCGATTTCATGCTATGATCCTGCGGGGTCGAAACTGCTTCGGTAACGGTGCCCCTGCATGCGCCACAATCCCGTCCTTTTCAAGGAGAAGAGGCTTGTGAAATGCTTTGTGTACTTATTCTCTTGATCTTCTTTCTGTTGCTCTTGATTCTTTGGCAAAAATATACACCATTCGCGTCGAGTTGTCCGAGAATCTATAGCTTGTCACATGTATGTGGAGTTTATCTGTTATTCCATCATCCTTTGTGTTGTCCCGATATTGATTAAGATGTTGGTAAGACGGTTACCTCAATTATCAATCATTGTTCAGTGTACCTATGAATCAAATATTCGCTATATTAAAGCTGAAAGGCGGAAATTTTGAATGTCCGGATGTCCAAACGTTCTATTTTGACGTTAGCGAAAATTTTTTCTCCTGTTACGTCATCGATCGATAACCGTCAACGACGAAAATCAGTTTGCCGAATTCCTCAGTCTGGAAATAAACGCGCAGTAGAGTGGACGTACGAAAATCGCGCTCCGCAGATTTCGAGCACCCGGTTCTCTACCTCTTGATCCTGCGCTCCATATTCTCTACCTGCTGGATTTCGATTTCCAGAACTAACGCTTCGTAGTTTTGGATGTCCAGGTCCTGTACCTGCTGGATCTCAACTACCAGGACTAACGCTTCATAGTTCTGGCTCTTCAAGTTCTTTACTTGCTGGATTTCAACTTCCAGGACTAACGCTTCGTAGTTCTGGCTCTTCAGGTCCTGTATCTGCTGGATCTCAACTACCAGGACTAACGCTTCGTAGTTCTGGCTCTTCAGGTCCTTTACCTGCTGGATTTCAACTACCAGGACTAACGCTTCGTAGTTCTGGATGTCCAGGTGCTGTACCTGCTGGATCTCAACTACCAAGACTAACTCTTCATAGTTCTGGCTCTTCAGGTCCTTTACCTGCTGGATTTCAACTACCAGGACTAACGCTTCATAGTTCTGGCTCTTCAAGTTCTTTACTTGCTGGATTTCAACTTCCAGGACTAACGCTTCGTAGTTCTGGCTCTTCAGGTCCTTTACCTGCTGGATTTCAACTTCCAGGACTAACGCTTCGTAGTTTTGATGTCCAGGTCCTGTACCTGCTGGATCTCAACGACCAGGACTAACGCTTCATAGTTCTGGCTCTTCAGGTCCTTTACCTGCTGGATTTCAACTACCAGGACTAACCTTTCGTAGTGTTGGATGTCCAGGTCCTGTACCTGCTGGATCTCAACTACAAAGACTAACGCTTCATAGTTCTGGCTCTTCAGGTCCTTTACCTGCTGGATTTCAACTACCAGGACTAACGCTTCGTAGTTTTGGATCTCCAGGTCCTTTATCTGGCGAGTCCCAACTTCCAGGACTAGCCCTCCGTAGTTTTGGATGTCCAGGTCCTTTACTTGGTGAGTCTTAACTTCCAAGACTCGTGATCGGTAGGCTTGGCACTCCGGGTCCTCTACGTGGTAGGTCTTGACGTTCAGGATTAGCACTCTCGAGGTTAGAGTCCTTTGCGACGTGACTTTTTACGTCCTGGATTAACGCTCCATAGATTCCGCATACTATGTCTATTTTACAACTAATTTTAAAAATTTTTTCCTTGCATTACTTTCAACTTGATTCGTGAGTTCTTACACGATTGTTCTATTCCAGAAAAGCAGTCTTCAATCGGAAAATAAACGTGAATAATATTTTCGATGGATAATGACGTATTACTCTATATCACATGCTGTTGAAAAAGGAAAAACGGTGTATATTTTTTTTTTTCTACCGTATCTACGCTCAAAACGTGAAATAATGATTAGAAACATTGAAATTGAATAACAGTTTAATGAAGAGACAAATGTCATCTGGACTGACAGATACGACCTTTTGCTACCGAATCAACCATAAAATCTCAAGTAAAGTCCTAAATAAATTCAAAAATAATTTGATGCATGTTTTTTAGTCTGAAGTATAAATTAATCAAAATATTAAAGAATAGAATATAAATATATTTAAAATTCCACCTTAAATGAACCATAGTGATTTCGTTTCATTTTTAACTAACATGAAGTTGAAGAACATTTTACTTATACAAAATTTGGAAATGACATTTTTTCCACCACGCACAAAAAAATTGGAGAAACTTTGGTTATATAATTATGATCCCACTAATATCTGCTGACATAGTTAGGTATGAACATTTACTTGAATCAATGAAGCATGTCGTTTCATAGACAAAATTCGATTATATTTTTGTATAAAAAGTGTCTTCACTGTAAATTAATTCTATTTATTGTCACTGAATTTTTTTTACGTTCGTACGGAATTGAAAATTTCTTTCAATCGAGCACTCGATTATTCCAGATGCAACTATGCCGCAGCATATAAAGTTTCCATAGCGTTTCCACAATGCACCTGAACGACCTGCATGAGCGACCAAAGCAATTAGATGCAGTTTACACGGAAAGACGATCACTGCTGGGTTGTCTCGGGGTAACGGAAATCGCCAATTTTCACCCACCGGGTCACTCGCGCCACTCCATAGATATACATGAGCGTGCGGTAAAAGATATGGAATCCCCTTAATTTTGGCGCGTGTCATTCATGTGCCGCCTTTCAAGGTGCTCGGTTTCCACCTCGGTGCCAAAGGGCGACGGGCAACCTTATAACTTTCACAGAGGAGGGAGTCCAGCACCGTCCCATAACTGCGTTCGCATAGGGTGACCATTTTTAATCTCTTCGATTACGTGCCGAAGTAATTCAAGCGCTGAAAAAAACTAAAACAGATTTCGATTAAATAATTTAAGTTAAGGGCATAGCCGAGTAAGTATGCCAAAAATGCCCGTTTCAATTGTGTTATTATCATTTATGTTCAGGCTGTGAAATAATGTGATGGTGCCTCTTCAATATCCATCGGAAACCTGTGATCTGAACGTTCAAAATTTTTTATAAGACAGAAGGTGCTACCGAAAAATCTTTTGAACGTCATTTTCATTTTAAAGTGAACGGGTTAATTGCTCGGATAGCTGACACCAGGTGGTCGTTTTCTGATTACGCTGCTCCTTTAGGAGGCATCGGGATCGAGGCACTAAAAATAACGAACAATCAATTAGTCATAAATATGCGCGCTACTTATTTACATTCGTAACATCTTAAACGTAGAGTAAAATGTAAAATACATTATAAAACAAACAAACATTGATAAAAGAATTAGAAGGATAATAACACATATGGTTGGATTTGGTAGGCCTTAATAACCGCCGACCACGTACACTGAAAAAAATTTCATTTGTTACAGTAACTAGAAAAATTTCGAGGGTTACTGTACTTCTTTAGTTAAATAAGGCTTTAACAACGATTTATTGTTGCACAATCATTAAATTTTCGCAAGCGTTACAAGAAAATATAGTAACAGTGATCGTAGTGAGAAAGAAAAAGACACGGATACTAGACTTTTCAGTAATAGGTAGAAAACTAATTTTCATTTTCTACGTAGAACTGTATTTTTCGATTGTGGTAAAAAATGAAAATATTTAAGGACTGAGCGGTAACCGGAACTAAAAATTTCAGTCTGTGGATACATAAGCATATTGTGTTCGCATGTTTCCACACACATATAACAACACGTGTTTCGATCAAGTTCAATATTAATTACACGTCTCTCCCATAAGTTCTTCTTCGCGTCAGCTTGGCGCCCTGACTGTATTTCCATGTTGAACATGGTTCCGTGCCTCGGTGTCAAGACTCTGTCACCCGAGCGTCGAGCAGCCTGTATCGCCGATCCCGTGTTTAATTATTGCTGGCTCAACCAAGTAAATAAGTTCCCTCGTTTTCCACGTCATCGCTTCGATTTAAGGAGGTTTGTTCACCAAGAATCGACACCATCTATTCATTTTATTAAGAAATGGCAGTGAATTCTGTATTTATCGAATTACCGCATTCGCGGTCTAATCTTTTTAGAAAATACAAAAACAGAAATTACTCAAATTCTAAACAGAACTTAGATATTGATGATTCAGTTAAAGTCGCTTAAAACTAGAAATCTCGTGAATTCTTTAGCCTTCATTCAGTGATGGCTCATTTTATTCAAAATACTATTTTCAACGAACTCACTGAAACATTTTTTTTAAATAATTTTTATCGGTGGAATGTTGTAATTTTACATTCCACCGATGTTATCTTCTAAAGATAAAATTAATCTTCTGAATTCTGTATCCGGACTATTTTTTACGAAGTAACTGAGACAAATCATCTTTTTTTTTCGACAGCCAATTCAACATTTATAGATCATCATCAATATCAGTGCGATGTTGTAAAATTAAATTTTCAACGATGCCAAGTGTAATTGTTATTTCTATTATTTTTATAACATTCGAAGATAAACATCACTCACTCTCGAAATCGGAAGAAGAAGTTTGAAAAAAAGATCTTTTCTCTCCGATTTGTTTCTGAAAATGTATCTCTTCTGTTGTATAGAATCTGTACAGAGATTCTTCATCTAAATGGATCTAAAATATGGTTTCATAATTATTATATTAAGAACGTCATACGGGATCAATTCAAAATGCCTGTCTGTGATCAAACAAAGTATTTAAGAATATTTTATTCGAATTGTCTACAACTTTCCAAGAAAATTTAATACATTTCTTTCAAATCATTGGAATCTTGTGATTATTCGATGAGTGTTTTTCTCTCATTTATTACACAAATTGTAAATACTTACTACAAATTCCGTTAGAATCGTATTATTTTTGATAGCGATATCAATCAAAAGATCACTTTCATTCCACCATACTGGAAAAAGTACACGTCACACAGTTGCATGCTTACTTTACACATGTGAAAGTAAAATAAAACTTCGCGTCGAATATCGAGGTGCATAAACAAGCACGCGAGTTTTAAATCGTTAATAAATTCGGAGTACCGTAAGTGTTTTTCATTTCGATACGATCTTTTAATTAAAGTTGCTATATCTTGTTGAAATAACGGAGGCATTTAAATTATCCAAATATAAATCAATCCGCAATTATTTAACGAGAGTCGATGTACACAAATTTTCTTACAGCTTCAGAGGCTGAGTTTACGATTCACAAATATTATCACATACACTTAAGTCGGCCGTAACATCAGTTCAATTGAAAGCGTCGATTTCCTTCCAACGTTTTTCGATCCTTAGGAAGACCTGTCATATTCGTATAATTCGATACATACACCAATGGCGCGAAAAAGATATATACACATATGTCATGTATGATACATACGTACAAAACCACCAATAATTAACGTTTAATTACGCCTCGTACAGTCCGTAGAGATCGTTAAAACGCCCGGCGTTTAATTGATTAATTTTGTTTTTTTTTGACACCGTACTGCTGAGAATCAGACTCCACAGGTAGCCGCTCCACTTATATTACATGCGTATACACGGGACCATGACAATTGCGTATTATACGGTTTAATCAGGCCCAATTCCGCAACCAGCAGGCAGTGATTATTATCTGCAGCAGCCACGCTCCGTCATAATTATCTCAATTATAAATACTGGGCTTCGAAGCATAAAGCGATCAAGTGCCAGCCACGGTCAAAGTTATGCAAGTCATTCAGGTATGCCATGTCGTGAATTTTTATTTCTGCTATTTTTTGACACTGCACTGTTATTTTGTCGGTTTTCTTTTAATACACTGAGAGAAATTTTTAGTTCCGGTTATCGCTCAGTCCTTAAATATTTTCATTGTTCTACCACAATCGAAAAAGATATTTCTAGGTAGAAAATGAAAATTAGTTTTCCAGCTGTTACCGGAAAGTCTAGTACCCGTTACTATTCTTTCTCGTTACGATCGCTGTTACTATATTTTCCTGCAACTGTTGCGAAAATTTAATACTTGTGCAACAATAAATTGACGTTAAAGCCTTGTTCAACTAAAAAAGTAGAACAAACCTCAGAAACTTATTTCGCGTTGCAATTACCGAAAAAGGATCGACAACAGCGCAAAATGGTTACGCGTACCTCGTTTTTCCCAATTCCAACAATATTCAAACAGTTTTTTTAACGATACCTGTTTTGCTGAATTTTTCTAGTTACTAGAACGAATAAAATTTTTCTCAGTGTATGAACCAACCGCTCTCAGATTATAACGCGTGCGAATTAAATTTTAACAGCCAAGGGACCATGCAGTCGTTAGGAATCCACTCCGTATATTCAAAGCGAGTTATCCGTTGGGCAGGAAACGAGGCTTGGTCCGATTCTAATTAACTCTGAATTAAAAATGTCGAAAAGCGAAGAGCGAATCGATTTAATCTTCTCATTCGACCAATAAGATTTCCTCGAAGCGCGTTATCCGCCGGCTTTCATAAAAGTTATCCTGTCGCGGCGCGTAACACGGTCGTAAGGGGATCTAATTAGCGGCGTATACGACGGTACCTTTGCGAGCATAACCGAGTCGTTTACGGAATGACAAAGTGCCTCGCCTCGCGTCGCTCGCGCGCAGCTGATGTATTAATACGACGGGCTCCGAACCTCGGCTCGAATCGCCTCGAGATATTAAACGTACGCAAGTAAGAACATCGGAAAGACCTCGCGTTCACCGTTCACCGGTATTATAATGCCGCCTGCACGATCGCGGTTACTTATAGTTTCGATAAAGCTGTCTCCTGAATTCTCGCGCCCAATTCGAAATACCCGCGTCTCTCGATTAATCAATGCACTGCGCCGAACGCACCAGGACGATATCGGACGATGTACGGCCAATCAAGCCTCGTGCCGTGTTTTCGGGAGATTTAATCGACTTGCCACGCGTTAGTTGATTTTTACTTTTCATCGCCCTCGGCGACACAAGACGGAGTGGTGGTTTCGTTACGAAAATCACTTTTTCTTATTTTAACGAATATTCGCGTTTTCCGACATCCAGAATTCGGAAATCAAGTTTTTAGAAAAAAAAACTTTCGACGCGGAAGATACCGGAAACGGCTCGTTGAAGAAATTTTAAACTTACAGGATTTTATAATCAAAGGATGGGCGTAAAAAATTGTCACGTCTCGTTTAATTTGAACTTTCGGTTCTACCGGAAATAAAATCGATTTTCAATGTTTCACCGACAAATGTGTACTTCTTTCTTCTTACTACTTTTTCCGAATAAACGATTATGTTTTTCCCAGCTTGTGTACTTTTTTTTTTTTTATGTTTCTAATTTCCATTTTTTACCTAGAACTATATTTTTCTATCGCGATAAAAAATATAAAGAGTCAAGGACTCAGCGGTAACCGGAACTAAAAATTACGATACCTGTTTTACTGAATTTTTTTTAGTTACTGTAACAAATGAAATTTTTCTCAGAGTGCCCAACCAAAATCAGTCTCGGCTTCACGAGGAATAACATTTTCAATGTACTAGTTAACGCACAGCAGTTTCACACGAGTGATCCAAGACCCGGAAAATACCACTTCACGAACGCTCTAAACATGAAAAGTTTCTTTGTTTACTCTTCGACGAGAAGCTTCTATATCCGTTGGAACCCTTAAAAGTCATACTGACAGGCTGTCGATGCTGTCATAGCGGATTGTCTCCAGGCATATCTAATAACTAAGACGACAGAAAACTTCCGTCGTAAAAATATAACTGATTAGCACCTTGTTGCATCCCTCTGTCCGAAGATACATTGTACAAAATTAGAGTTACACGGATGTATTATACGTCGTATAATCTTCGTAAATATACATAATACATATCGAAGGATTTCTTTAGGATTATTATAAAGGATGGGCAGACATCAATATCGAGTGCTAATCAGAGGATCAGACCTAGCTTCGAGGCTTTGGGCTTTGGGCTTACCGGAAACCGGAAATCGTCCCCGGAGATTAGCTCCAGTTTTAATTGGATTTACCACTGACGCGGGCGTCTCGTTCATGTTTACATGCACGTATATCAGTTATACCATTGTCAAATATTCTCTCCGGATTAGCCAAAGCTAATTAACTATTTATAATTGCCTATGTGTGTGTAATATGTTCGTATCCACGAAAGTTTTCGAATTGTATAATTCCGCCTGCTCGATCCCTGAGCAAACTAGATCGATAATTATTTCTGGACGAAAAGAAAAGTTTGGGGGTTAAAGGCGTAATTCTGATACAAATAGTATACTACAAGAAGAAAAAAGAAAAACATGATCTTTTATAATACCGAAGAGACGACCATGTGAGATACACGTATTAGTGAGATTCATTTGCATAGTGTAATGACTTGCCGAATGTTTAAATTTTGGAACCGAAAGAAGACTTAGACATTCCAAAACACATTATTCTTTGAATCGATGAAAGTTTGCAATTGGTAATTTCGAATGAATTAATAAAACAGCATAAAATTCTATCAGAGTTACTCAATCCTCGTTCTTCAGCTCTTCCGATAAGAATTTTTCATTGTATCTATGAAGGAAATTTTTATGATTAAGCTTCCAAAGAAAGCATTCAATTTCGGTTTTCGAAATTGTCACGAATAAAAAATACTTTTCGAAGAAAAACTGAATTGAAAAAATTTTTCACTTAATTACAGTTACAGACGCTAACAATTTGTTCATTTCTGCACTGTCCGCTATAATATTGCGTGGTAAATTTCTGATCGTCCGTAATTGAGAATACATTTAAGAAAGGAGCCCCCATTCACATAACTGGTATCAATCATTACTTTCAACAATCAAGTTTTCCCCAAATCAATTACAACCTGACTAAACATACGCAAAGGAAGGCTTACACTACACTACACCGAATTTTTCTAGTCACTGTAACAAATGAAATTTTTCTCAGTCCATATTCCTGAGAAAACAAAACATACAAAGTAAAATATAAGCAAAAAAGAAAACGAAGATTGTAAAGAAATGTAGGAATCGTTTTATTAGCCACTAAACCGGGTGATCAATGCCGTTGCGGATCTCGTCATTCGTCTTACGCATATGTAGAGACCAAGTGGTGCATATCTGCGTCTGTGTGTGCGTATAAAGCGATGGCGGTGAGATCATGGAAGTTCGTAGCACGAGCGCCGAGGTATTTTCTGGAGGACCCTTTTAGTCCCTCGGGCTAAGGTGTACCCCGTCACGCTACACGCGCCCAAGTATTTTTATAGTCCCGTATTTTTTCCATTATACATTAACCCTCGTCCACCTGTGAACGCGGCGCTGCAACACCGGTTCCGTTTCATTAGTCCCGCTGCGCTCGCGTCTGGAAGGAAGAGGATAATAAAAATAATAATAATAATAATAATAATAACAACAACAGCAACGACAACAATAAGAAGAAGAAGAAGAAGAAGAAGAAGACGAAGAAGATGAGAAAAGAAATGCCGAAGAGATTCGAACGATATTCAAGCGCGTGCCGGTAATTTAGGGGGGCCCGATTACCGGCTCGTATCGAATCGATACTCGAATTGCGTAAATTTTATCGGACGACTGACCGGATATAAATATGATGAAAAGATAGCCGGCACGCGTCGCGCAGGGTCCAGCTGACGGCCGAAGGAAGCTGGGCATAAACGGCAACATGTGTACGCCGGATTTAATCGCGTCCTCAAACACGATCCGTCGACTTTCTACCGAATGCCGTTTACCGTTTCCCGACCCGATCCGATCCGCCCTGTTCCTCCGACAATTGGAAGGAAGAACCAGAAAGTTTCACAATCAGACCCGAGATCTCATCTACCTGAATCCGCACAGGATGTAGGTACGCAATTCACGATCGAACAAGTGTGTTCGCAAATCGATGATGAGAGATAGTTTCGTCGTGAATTTGTGTAAATTTTTTTCATCGTTAGGGAAAAGATTCGAATATTATGTGATTTTTCGATTGCTCGAATGGTGTACAAAAAATCACTATATTTACTAATGAAATTCGGACAAAGTGATAAAGTAAAAGAGCATCCCAAAGTTCAAGTTGAAGTCAAATTAACCGTTTGACCGGCACAGCATTTTTCATTATTCATAATCGAACTGGCAAAGTCGAAAAATTAAGCGAATCACGTGATATTTGGATTATAGGGATGTTTCAAGTCGCTGAATCGATTTTGGGGGTTATTAATACGGTTTTCCAACTCCCGTGGTTAATTTTTCGATTTTTCCAATTCATCAGAAATCGTTTTTAAATTTTTAAATTGGGGCAATTGCAGCAGATACTCTAATTTTTTCTACTACTCTGAACCCCTGAAATTGGAGATGAGGGTGAATTTCGTCAGCTAACTACGGGGGTTAAGACTTACTTACAAACTTGAATACAATATAGGTAACTCATATATTTCCAAAGCATTTATTTTTTCGTTCATCATATTGGGTGGGCCATTTTAAGTCGGCCATTATACAATTTGCAAGTCTGATTTAAAAATCATAATCACTGAGGAAAAAAATCCTCTATACATTTTTCAAAAATTTCAAAACCGATTAAACAACAACAAGTCATTTTTGCTCAACCATATCGAGTCCGCGATATTGAATTTCAAAATTTTGACTTCCGATCAGTAATCAGTGACGGCAAAAACCCCTATATAAAGTTTTTCTGAAATCTCTGTAACATATGAACATTTGTAACCATTTTGGATCGGCCATTTTGGATCCGCCATATGGAATTTTGCAATTCTATTGTCAGATTCAGATTCAGTGACCTCAAAAACCATTGTACACCAAGTTTCATTCAAATTGGTTGAAAAACAAGAAAGTTATTCGATTTGATCATATATGATACGTAAGCAGAATTGGCAAAACTTTTTTTTGATCATGTATGATACAATGCCAGTCAACCGGTTAATGATTAATTATTTTCGTTCTGTTACAAAGATGAATTTTTCGTAATGGGCTTGTGCGATCATCCCTATTCAAGTGTGCGAAATTTTTTTACGATATATTTCAATCCCGTCAAAGAATTTTACGAAATCGATGCCCGAGGCTTTTGTCATGGGAGAAAAGTGTTCGTGTCTCTTCACCTGCTTGAGGTGGCGTGAATTATACTTAATGCACGACGACGAATTACGTATTGCGCAAGCTTGAGAAACAACTTGCGTATAACGTGTAACATTTTCCGTCTGTCAAGAGAATATGGGGCAGCCTTCAAGTGTGTCAAGATAAAGTATATTCCTTGTTTAAAGACTCAAGACCTACCTCACGCAATCGATGAATTACATAAACGTTGCTTGGGGGAAAATATTTAGGTTGATTTCATATTTGACGTCCTTTCTAGACGGTATCTAAATTATTTGAAAGTCATTGGTCTTTGGTACAATTGGTAAAAATCAAAATTAAACCGAATGGAGGCTTTGAGGACGTGTTATAACTGAAAATTTGCTCCCGAAATCCGGGACCAAAATTCGACTACACCGTGTAGTGTTCCCAACAAACTATTTCAAACTATGCACGAAGAATACAGAAAAATATATGAGAAATTTTCGGAACTACTTTCGTAATACTCAGATATTCGTAGATTTTATTTCAAGATCGATGACGGTCATTAATTGAACAGAATAATTTCTGTCCTACGATATTAATAAGTGCAATTCGTTTACTATATTTTCACATGTCCAACTCGAAGCTCTGTGAACTGGATTAATCTTTACCGTTAACGGTACCAAAATTCATGTAACATATTAACCGTCAAAACGTAAACTGCATGCAGTAGCGGTTGAAAGAAGCCGATACGTAGGGTCAGAGCGTTGGAGATGGGGAAAAGAAGAAGAAGAAGAAGAAGAAAGCGAGGTCCATAAGAGTTTCGTTTGGTTCTTATTTCGCGAAAACCGGGTAAATTGCATGCGTGAAATTGTTGAATAGAGGATCACTGATGCAGAGCGGAAGGCCTCAAGATATGGGTCAAATTCTGCTGTATAATTACCAGCATTAACCACCGTGATTGCAGGCCACTTGGAAGGTACGAGTTTCAGACGACGGTTGTCACCCGAAGCGTTGCTGATTTCAATTTCCTTCTCATACGTAATTACCCACTCGCTACCACACCGCCGTCCCATTTCCCGCCACGATTTTATATGCATTTATGCACAAACGCGTGGGTAGGAAATGCCGCAGGGCAGACCGACCGCCAAACAGGCTAAAGTGAACATTTTTAATGCTCGATCATTTTCCATTGCCTCGCGTTTCAGCTGTTTACTGAAATAAAATCGATTTTTCGTCGGAACTGTTCGGGGTTTACTTTTCATGCTTTACCATGTGAAAGAATTTACAACAAACAATCATCGCACGCGGTACTGAAACAGTATACTTTTTCCGAACAACGGATTATATTATTATAAAACTTTACCGAAATACTCGATACGTTGATAAAGATTTTTGAAAAAAATTCTCCAAAATACTAATCGTGATTATGTAAATGAACGTCGCTGAACATGCCCAGAAAGATATTCCGATGCAGTTTTTGCAGACGTTTCAATTAATAGTTTTTCCCTATTTCTTCATGTGGAATAATACTCGTACCTGGTCGTTCTTTGAATTACTGCGCAGCTAACAATATATGGAATAAGGAAAGAAAGGATGAAAGATAGAAGTGGAGGTCCGAGCCTACTTGTCTGGACAAACGGAAGGGTAAAAGCCGCACTCGTATTGGGGCATCAATGCTGCATCGGAGGGCTGAAAAGTGCATGTCTTAAGGACCGCATTCGCTCAAGTTCCGAGTCGCGATTATCGGTAAAAACATACCGGTACATACGTTCAGGCCTCAACTTCTGTGCAAAATATACTTATGGTACCAACTTGAGAGAAGCTTCTGCCGCAACACGTCATTACACCCATGAATTTCGTTGTATTATTCATCGATCCGAGACATCTGCAACAACCCAGAATGCTTTACGGCGGTAAGTTTTCAGCGTAAGACGGCCGCATTTAAGGAACGGGGTATAATCATTGTCTCCAACGTGAAATGATGCACTAGTCCAAGAAGATATCTTTACCTCCCCATCAAAAGCACACGGCTGCTATCGTATCTAGGTATCAATGATAAATTGATTATTAGTTATGCCATCCGTAAGATTAATCATTATTAAATGATGTAAGCGTGGGGTTTACGCTTGGAGACAATAGTGAGATGCGGGTTCTGGTCGCATTAGTTTGTAGAGTGTTAGTTGGATTTTAATCTTACAATTAGTTTCGACGTAACAATGTACGTTGGATTCGAGATGAATTGAAAAGCTTCGTCGGACACAAACGGTCTTCGTCAAGGAAAATTGAATGATTTTTTATCAATCCCAAATTGTATAATGTATTTTCACATTACAGTTGTATCGATAGTTAAGAACTAGAAGGGCACGACTGATTTCCTGATTACCAGCGATTTCAATTGATTGCGTGCGATTTCATGCGATTCTCGATGTCGTGTGTGATTTCAGGGAATTCCTTACGATTTCACGTGATTTAACAATTTTAAAAACTAGTTCACGTCGTTTTAAGGTGATTTCATAATTAATCGAACGATTTCGAGTACATTTTCATCCAATTGTTAGAGATCAGGTGATTTTCGATGATTTCATGACAAGATGGGACAATCCATGGCTTTCATCTACGATGTGTTACAGGTATTATTTTATATGAAATAACATAAGGTGTGACATCTTGCTCCTAAATCAATGTTGAAAAAATAAAGTAAACAATTTCGTTCGCAATATAAATTCGTATAAGATATATTTTTGGATTCACCAATCAATTATGCTGAGTACGCGCTAATCGGTTATTGAGATTACAAAATTTTCATAAAATTGAAGCAAGCACGAACACCCGATATACACGAGAAAGCGAGGGAGAAAGGATACCTTCGTAAAGTCGAATCTGATGTTGAAATTTTTCATTTTGCATGATATTTGTTCCACGGCGAAACAGGTCTATCAGTACATCTGCGACAATGTGATTTCATTGAATTTCCGTACGATTTCAAGTGATTTCACGCGTTTTCAAGCGATTTCCAGCAATTTCAAACGATTTTCAAGTGATTTTGCGAAAGACTTTATGATTCCCGAAGACTTGGCATGATTTCAAGTGATTTTCAATAATTTACCCCATCAAAAAAGAGCTTGAATCGATTTCACTAGGCAATGTACAAGTGATTGCACAAGTAAATAACCTCTTGCAAAAAGGTGTAAACACTGTTTTTCCGGTTTGCGGAATTCGATCGGTTTTTGTCATATGATTTTTTTTAATTATCATTATTATTGCGTACGCCCTTATATGGGAGTAAAATCAACGACTGCTGAAAAACGTTTGTTTACGCTCTTCTCTTAGACCTCGATATTATTGCGATGTATTCGTAATTTCTTCGTTGTGCAGAAACTTTATGACGGGAGAAATTATTGTGTGAATAAGTTAATCGTCTTTGTTCCTTGCGCTGTAAACATTATTCTGAAGTTTCCTGTCTTCAACGCAACGTTTCCTCCAACTGTTCTTCCCTTTGTCCGCGGTGTATGAAAACTTTCGTGAATTTATCTAACATTTGATGCCGAAAAATTTGACTCCTGTGTCTGACAAGTTTTCAGTATCATTTAGCGTCTCATCTTTACTGGTCTCTAAACGGGTCTTTACCAATATATCCAACTGTGTTCCTTCGATGTGTTGTACAGCCGTGTTTTTTTTTTTTTTCTCTCTCTTACGCTCGTTTTCCGGGCAGATTAGGACTCAGCCCGTTTAATAGAGTGTAGCTGAAGCTCAATAAATTACATTTAAATATTGAACCTGATACAAGCGAAGTCGAGCATGGGAGCACGGAGCCAGGCGGAATCTGGTAAACATAGACCTGAGATAATAACGGTCGATAAAGGGCCGTAAATCACTTTGGGATCTATGCTGCAATATTATATATATATATATATATATATATATACGCATAGTCGCTACTAGCGAGTACAACGAACCGTGAACGCGACCCGCATGAATTGTAAAACACTTACGACTTGAAGGGTCGAGGAAGATCCTGCGCCGACAATTATACCCGGACTTGTCCAGGGAACATGATGATAGTTACAACAATCGACGACTGTCTACGGACCGACTTGCGATGATAAAATTGACTCGCGAGCTGACCGATGGCAGCCGCAGCAGCACCAATCTTCACCTGATTTTCTCTGACGTCGGTTCGTGATAATTATACACCTTATTGCAGGAGTAAGTACTCGTGTACCAGAGATGGAAGTGCGCGCATCCTACCGACGATTACGGACAATTAGAACGGCGGTAAATCTTTCTCGGTTCAGGTGATTGTTAAGAATCTCCGCGATAAATTCATCGTATAAGACATTCGAATTTTAACGCCTCGGAAGCGCACCTTCAAAGTGTCTGTAAATTTATTTAATAGCAGGGCATTGCTGGGGCTAATTACATCCCTTGTTTTACGTTTAATAAATTACAACCGTACCGCGTTCAACATTATTTTTTTTTTTTTTGTTTTGCCTGTTTCTTACCTGCCTAAGATGTGGATATGGAAAACCGGTATCAAGGGACAGGCAGCAGCCCTTCATCCTCTTCAATTTCATCTTATTAATGGGCTGTAATCGTTACGTGAAGCAACTTCTGATCTTCAAAATCCTGTTTGGAAAAATCTCGGATCATATGCCGTACCGATTGAACCTCCCGGAATTTTAAATCCCGTTGCAAAACTGTTGTGCCAGATATGGTCCGTGACAATCGTTTAGCTCTTCGCGTATTTATTCTCCAAAAAGTTGATATAAAACAATGATGAAAAACGCGTGATAAATATGAAAATTTCTGCTTGACAATTAAAATCGATCGCATGAACACGCGATGTTGCTTAGAGTTCGCTTTACAGTTGTTGTGAAACACAATCCAGCAACCCAAATATCATCGATTTCTCTTAGACCGATCGCGAGATAACGCGTGTGTTTGTACACAATCGTTAACATACGACTCATTCGATTCTTCTAAACATCAGCTACGATCCGAATGGCGAAAAAAATGTCTAAAATCACTTTCGAAAGTAAGAAGAGAATTTGATGCGTTTATGCTTCTCAAAAAGCATTCGTTTCATTGCACGGAAGGAACGGAATTCTTGAATCATACAAATATATAATATAACTCTAATGGTATAGGTAATGCAAAAGTTTTTATTACAAATGTCGTTATCTGTAACAATGATTGAACTCTTGACTCAACAAAACATGAACTACAACAAAATCGAATGGTTTTCATACAACAATTTCATATTTTTAAAACAAATTTTTACTCATCTCAATCACACATTTTATTGATACAAAATTCACGTTAATGCAAAGAACTCGCGCGATGTTATCTTGAATAAATTAATAGTCATCGTGATCATTTAAAGGCTTGATTAAATTATATATATATATTAAGTTGTCACAGATATTTCGTCCGATAAAAGCATTTTGTTGAACTAAGTAAGTATTATGTTTGCCGCATTTGAGTATAACATTTAGTTCAATCAAACGAATATCACTTGACTCAAAAAATCCTTTTCCTCCGCGTTTGTTTCTGTTTCTGGTGTGCAATGGTGAGAAAATTGCGCTTCCACACCAATGCTCTATCCTGTTAAGATTATGATGATTTCGAACGTGGCTAAAGGACAGAAAGAGAGACCGTTAAGGATCCGTTCCTAATGCAATAAAATAAATATAGGCGCGTGAGTTTTTTATCAGACGAAACTGCTCTTCCCATCACCAGAGTTCCAGTTTGACCGTCACGGAACGATTAAGATATAATTTTCCAAAGGCAACTAATTAGTAATTAGTTTCCCGAGCTCTTTCACTTTCCCTCTCTCTTTCCGCCGGGATCACGAGACGTCTATCCTGTCGGCTAATAACGCGGTGTTCATCGTTCACCGTTCGCCGTTCACAACCGGTACCTGGAGAAGAGAGGTTATGACCAATACTGCTGCCAAGAAGTGCACCTTGCGCCTCGCGCCATCGCATAACTCAGTGTTAATGGTTAGTTGGCTCTCTAATGAGTAGGAGCAGCACCCTGCGGCTTCTGCCCGCGTTGATAGAGCCTTAACAGTCTCTGCACAGTGAAAAGTATCAACTCTCATCGGGACGACTCGTGCGTGCGCCAGCTCACTCTTCATACCACAGCTTTAACAGCTTCATGAATTTATGCCTCAGCATCGCGAGCTATTATACGATCCGGATAGTTAATTATTTTACATCGTACAGAAAATACCAACCGAACTTTCAGCGGCTGGTATAAACCTGCCCTACGTCCCATACGTATACAATTTTTATTACATCAACGCATGCATCAGGAGACAGATTTTTTAACGCACAACGTCCGCTCACAAGTCGAATTCAAATGAACGAATCGGAGAGTATGAGCTTAAAGCCAATTCAATGGTGATAACTTTATGGTGAAAAATCGCTAATTTGCGAAGCCTTTTAAAACCCAGGAAAAATTTTATCCTTCGGAACTAAGTTCCTCGATATTACATTTACAAAAGTTTCATTTTCTACCCCGTGCCATCAAACATTGTTAAATCTAACCCAAAAGAGTTCGTTTTTGCTGTGAAATTTGAGTAGTATTGCACTAACACTGGAATTATGTCCAGCCCTTTGAACGAAGGTCGATTAACGTACAGCATTAGCTTCTCTCCCTCTCTGTCTTTCTGCGGTCCCCCCTGTACACCCGCCATCACTGGTTCTGAATCTCGTTCAAAAATCCTTCACTTCGAATCCCGTCGTACCCGGGGTGCCCCTTTAATCGTCATGGGCTTTGATTCGTTAGTATACCCTGCATGAATTGACCCCTGCGACTCGGGAGCAGAGGTGAATCGTATTTGCGCATGGCACCCTCCGGAGATGATCTCTTTTGAAGAAATACCTCAAAGTCATTGAAGGTAATTGGAGTGGCACATGATCACGGTTGGTTTTGTTGCAGGACGGATGATCTCTTTCGTGGGAAATCGACGCTCGTGGTCCTCGCCACCTTTTCAAACTCGAAACTCTTCCGATGCAAGCCGTTCATCCCGCAAGGCTTCACAGGTGGATCGTTTCGCCTCATCGTTCGTGCGTAATGATCGTTTCCAGTCGTCTAATCCTCCCGTTAAATTTCAACAAACCAACGACGCACACGTGCTCCTTTTCTGTCACGACTTTCCAGTACCGTCCATCCCACAACGTCTTCGGAGCACGTGTTCCTCTGCAAGTGCCAGAACAGGTATGAATAGAATTACATACCAGGCTCTTAAAACGACTGCAAGACACGGTGTGATACAGGAAAACAGGTGGATCGGTGCCATATACCCTCATCCTTTCGAGACTTGCATACACGGTTCTTTAGACTCTTAAAATTTCATGGTGCGTGCTGACAAGTAACATTGCTAATTGTAAATAGGAGTAAATGAGCAGAACCTTGAAGAATGCATTGGTCAGATGCTATCTGCCTCAACGGTCTTTTGAAATTGTTAGGTACACGCGTTCGATCGCTCGCTGTGAGAACCGAACCGAAGAAGAATACACACTCGAAACAAGTGCGTACGAGGACCGCACGTGCATCTTATGGAAAACGTCTACGTCCCTGCTCGTAGCCTGCATGGGACGAAAAGGTGTTCCAAACGGCAAGTTCGTTTCTTGGATAACTGTACACGTGAAACTGAATTAGTCGAGATCGTGAAATGTACTTCGATCCTTTCGTGTAGGAAAAATTGGATTGAAAGCTAGGCAAAAATATTTTCCGCACAAAGTATATGGCTGAAAATACGTATTACATGTGGAACCCATTCCTTGAACGTTGAGTGGTTTAAATCGAAGCGACTGTTTTTTTGTTGGAACGAAAGTTACTGCTATGGCGAATCATCAGCCAATTAGTAATTTTTGTCGACAATGAATTGGGTCTCAATAAGTCACTGAGGCGGAGTACGCCGGTGTATGTATGTGGTATAACGAAATCACGATAAAGGAATAACGTATGAAGTTGGAAAGAAAAAAGCTGAAGTAGCGGTTCTTCGTATAAAAGGACCGGAGTAATTTGCGCTGGTTTCGGTAACGGCGCACAAATGGATGCCCTAAAGGAACCAAGCAGGATCGGGGATTTCGAGCTCCCGTTCGAGATGCACCGCATTGCAATCTGCACCGGTGCCACAGTCTTGATCTTCAGCTGGCGCCCATCTATGGAGACATATAACGTATAACAGGGTTTTGCTGTTTGCAATACAGGACGTTTGTTTGGCGAGGTCTTGAGATGCGAAAACTCCAGCCATGCCGCAGAGAAAGAGAGCCGTGATTGGACAAATCCACTTTTTACTCAGCGTCGTTTTGACTTGGGTCACGTCACTTACTTTGATTGTGATAACCAGTCACGGCCTCCGCCACTGAGTCTTGTTCATCGCTGTATACCGCCTTTTGTCGCGGACGTTCGACCGACGGAGAAAGAGAAAGACGAGATGGACCAAAAGAAATCCCAAGATCGCAGGAGCGGAACGAAGAAGCAGCGTCGTTGCTATTCTGATCCAGATCTCGAGACGAGCACCGCTCATACCCGCTACCCTCGAAATTTCTCGAACCTCCTGCCCTACTGCTGCATTCCCACTGCACTCAAGATGCTGGGTAAGTGGCATCGAAAGTCACATCAACGCGGTGAAAGATATCCTTACGATTTATCGGTGACACCATTCCGGACGATCAGTTATCGCGTAGACGTATAACAAAAGGATCAAACTAACGTAGTTAGTGACAATGCATGCAGGGTGAAAACAAACTAATAGTCAAGCAAGTAAAAAGACTCGCGATTGCTATGCAGCTGTACTCGCCAGTCAGTGATGAACGTTTTTTCATTCACATGGCAAATGTCTTTTAATTACTCTTGTTTGAACATTGACGTTTTTATTAAGCACGAAATTATGCAATCGAATATTAAAGCCTTTCAACCTTACGCTGTAAAACATGGTCGTGTTAAAAGTGACAAGTATTGGCCAGTATGGACTAAAATAGATCAATTTTTGTGGTCAATTCGGGAATTCAACATCAGTTAGTGGGATATTGACATCAGACAGTATTATGGATTGACGCTAAATTATAGTCTATTGAAATCGACACCGGATTTTCTCTTACAGTGTATCAAGCTTCACGCCAAAAAGTGCCCAGAAACACATTATAATTGTCATGTCATGCATAGGTGACACTTCGTTCGAAAATATCGTTTCCAAACCAAGAAGACGTCGACCCATACTCCAAGCGGAATGGCGAATGGTAATTTTCAATATTTCTCACGGTATGCATCTTTCCGATCGAAGCGGGCATATCGTTGGATTAATACCTTGTACCCATATGCGTGCCCCGCACCTGCACCGCGTAGAAACCCACCTAGGAAGTATATTAGAAGCCTGACGTAGTTTCTCCCCACAGGGTGAATTCCACCGTCGGGGTAAACTAAAAATTAAAAGTATCCTCATGTCCGTCCGAAGTTGTTCAGCGTGTATCATAAGCCAACACGTATCCCCTTCCAAATACCCACGGGAGGAGCGGTGCTTATCTGTCTCCAATCGATCAGGCATAGCTGACTTCCGCTAAAAGCCTTAATTTATTCAACATTTCCAGCAACGACCTGCTTCTTCATCAAGATACTTTCTCACGCGACTTCACTTCGCTCATTGCACCACCAGAGCGCCCCTTGGACTACCTACCGGCTCGCAATCAGCTTGATATCGACTCCCTTCATCAATGGTACCGCTCCATTTCCTGTCTCAACGTTATTGCATGATTTACCTTCGCCAGCAACTGTAGGAATAGCTCGCACGTCTTTCGATAGTCGACGTCAATTGGTTCAAGACTTGTTCGAACTGTCAAAAGCATCGAGCTACTCTTAAAATTCATCAAGTGAGACAGGTTGGACCATTTTTTTTTCACATAAATTCTATTCCAGCGATTTAAAAGCAAGTAGGGCAAACTGTTTCACCTTGACCATAGTCTACCTTGAAATACCTTACATATTTAGGGGTATAGCACGTCAACAGTTGTGTAAAATAAATTACAAACCTAAACTCGGTTCATTTTCTCCGGTCGATCAACGTTTATCGTGATTTGAATATTTTTCATTACACCAAAGCAACTATTTTAGAATTTCACTCGTTCGAATATTTATTCATGTGAACACAACATTTACAACGTAATTCCAAGAAAATTTAATTCTATCACTATCTAACCTCAAAGCAAAATGTAGAAGAAAACAGTGAATCATTGAATATACAAATAAGAATATAAGTTTGTGTAGTTTACAACGCGAGCCACAACTTTACTGGAACTTAAATACTCCAAACAGACGTACGGTTGGATAAACAATTTGGAGGTAAATTATTGAAACTTGGATATTTTAGAACGGTCGAACTATGACCAGAAATTGAAAAAAATTGAGAACTCAATTTTCTAACATGGTAAATATGGTTCAGTGAAGATTTAACGATATGTACTGAAGATCCAATGAAAGCAAACTTACTACGAATTGTACCTAATTCTTTTCCAGCAGCTGAAAGAATTAAGTAGTTTCGCTGAATGACTTTCTACGTGCATGTATGTAAAATGACGCCCATATAATTTGTCACAGCTTATACCTGCAGGATTACTTAACATACAGGCAATATAATTCAATAATTAATATCGTTCCTCTAGTTACCAATGGTCTGCGATAAAATGATCGTTTCTAAGTTTCCCACGTAAAATGCGGGCATCTTACGTATACATATAGTGAACATTAATAGCTATACACGCGGCACAGACGCGCCCTATTCCAGAAATTTGTTCACACGGTTGAGTAGACGTTGGAAATTGAAAACGAGACAGGACTCGGTTGCCCAAGTCGATATGCATTCTCTTACACCTGCAAAAGTTTGCATATAATTGAATTAATTGTTCCCGAGGGTTGAAAATCATCCGTATATACATATGGAATGAACTAGGCAGCGCGTTTCTCAAGGTAAGCATATGCGAGATCACGCGGCACCACGTGCATTCATTATAATATTCTTGAAGAAAAGTATACCGCGAGTTCAATGAGGCGGTAGATATTAAACCGATACCGTTGACCACTTCCGGTTCATCGGGAGCGAGCCAGAGAGCTCGGCGGACTTGAAATTTATTATATTAGACCGGGAGGTACGGTACGCGTCCTTAGATCCGGGGACCATAAATCGGGTTCGGACGGTGAACCAAAACCCCGTGGAATTACGACTAGTGAGAGGGATGAGCGCGATCCCTATCGGAAGCCATATTAGCCGTACGAAACGAAATGAGCTGCGGTGTCTCGACGATTTTACCTCGTCGCGTGGGACAAACCTGCAGACAACTCCCCGCACTGTCGAGGTTCAACGACTCCCATATTTCGAGAGACCTCGGACCAAATCTGCATAACGGAATTAAACCAGGGCAGGTGCCGGCCACAATGCAGGAATCGGGTTTCACGAGACTTGGGGCATACATTAGGGGGCGGAAATAAGGGCGCTTTATTTTACTTGCTTATCTTGATGTTTTATTCTTCTAATCAGTCGCTGTAATTTGCAGTAAGGTCAAACTTTATCTCCGACACTGCGGGAAAGAAATTTTGTAACTAAAATAGAAAAGGGAAGCAGTGGGATGGGAGTCAATTGAAAATGTGATACACACCGCGCAATTTCATTTACACACTTTTACACAATAAAGGAGAGAACGATATGTGTTAACATATTTACTCTCGGAGTCCAAGCGCCGAATTTATCGCAATCAATTTCCTACCCCAGCAGCCGTGCCTGCTTGGCTGAATGTGAGTTGTGAAACTGGTAAATTTGCATCGAATCGTCTATGACAAGTGAAATTGCAAGACATCGGCATACCTTGTGTTAAGTGAAATGGAGAAGACAAAAATTGATATCGTGAAGTACGAAGTTATATTTCGAAAAAAATATGGCAGATCATCATATTCTGTGGGTTACATATTTAGCAATTGCCTCATAACGTAAGAACTTCTTCGCTCATTTCCATTTTGTGTAACGTGTAAACAATCATTGCGTATAATATTATACATACGTTTTAGCTAGTGTCAAAAATCAAATTGGTAAAGGACTGTACGTATTGTAATATTCTGAAGAACCAGAAACCTTTTTCGGTGAAACAGCAACGACTCTTTTCTTAATCACTGCACTGAGAAAAATTTCATTTCTTATGGTAACTAGAAAAATTGTGTTACACAGTTATCGTTAAAAAACTGTTTGAATATTGTTGGAATTTCGAAAAACGAGGTACGCGTAACCATTTTGCGCTATGGTCGATCCTTTTTTGGTTATTGCAACGCAAAATCAGTTTTTGAGGTTTACTCTACGTTTTTAGTTAAACAAGGCTTTAACATCAATTTACTGTTGCACAAGCATTAAATTTTCGCAACAGTTGCAAGAAAATACAGTAACAGTGATCGTAATGAGAAAGAATAGTAACGGATACTAGACTTTCTGGTATCAGCTAGAACACTAATTTTCATTTTCTAACTAGAACTATATTTTTCGATTGTGGTAAAAAATGAAAATAGGGACTGAGCGGTAGCCGGAACTAAAAATTTCTCTCGGTGTGATATTATTAGTGTAAAGCCAAGTTGAATCCTGTAAGAGCTGTGTCTGTACTGAAACGCGGGATCTAGACCGGTCGAATAGTCTCAAAATATTTAAATAAATATATTTAATAAGGAGAGCGATTTTCAAGATTGTGCAATAACTACTTTGGAACGAATAAAGCATCGAAAAACGAACCCGTGGACACGCGCTGAACCATCTGTTGTCGTTGGAGACGACGTCGCGATACGACGATGAACCGTACCATATGCTATCCCGGTCAAAACCCGGGTCCTCCTCCTACTCCTAGCCTCGCAAAATTGCTTCAGCATATTGTACGTAAATACACGTACAAGTGCGTATATCCATTTTATACATCCGTGTAAACGAAGCTAACGGATTCCGGAGCAAAAAGCTCGTTAAGGGGATTTCGGAGCGCTGACGAAGTGAGCAAGTTGTATTTAAAATTTTTGTTTTTCGTACCAAAAGTAATGAAATCGCTCCAAGCTTTGGAAAATGACAGTGTTTGCAATTTTTGCTTCGGCGGTTAATGAGAAAAGTTCGAACAATTGACCAAAACGGTTTTCAACTCGCTTTGAAGTATGATGCGCTGAGAGAAATCTTTAGTTTTGGTTACCGCTCGGTCCTTGACTATTTTCATTTTTTATCAGAATCGAAAAATATAGTTCTAGGTAGAAAATGAAAATTAATTTTCTAGCTGTCACCAGAAAGTCTAGTATCCGTTGCTGTTCTTTCGTTATTTCGAATAGAAATATGCAACGAGAAATAATTTTTCGAAACGAATTCTTGATATCGAATGATTATTTCCAAAACTCTAAAGTATTTTTTCTAAATTTTTAAACAAACAGTATAACCTGAACGACACGATACATCGCGACATGGTTCCAGCTGCTAACTGTTTAGTTATGTGTCAAAATCCGTTATTCCAAAATCTTACATATTTTTTCACAGAGAACAAGTCCTACGACATTTCCAAGTCAATTATACAATAAAAAAGGAAAAAAAAAATACGGTCTTCAAAGAAATAAAACGCTGTTATTAATTTCACCGTTCATAATACAATTTTAACACAAATTAACTCATATGTCAGACTTCAAGGTAAATCATCAGGAATCGATACGCGCGTTAATAATAATCATGTAAAATTTCATCATCATCGCTGTTATTCACATTTCCCTTGCCGAAAATAAAATCCGTTTTACCGTGCCTCAATCTGTTCGTAATTTGAATTCGATGCGTTATCCAATGGCTGATTTTTCTCTTCGAGACGTCTGTCCTCGTAAATGACTCTCCTCGCCCCCCTCCAAGCGTGAGCCAACGAGTCCCTTCCTACCTCGACTTCATCGGGAGCCACGGTCCCGTTGTCGACGAGGCCGAAAACCGGGATCAGGAATCTTGATTTAATCGGTGCCGACTCGGGTGTTTCCCACGCAGAGTATCCCGATCCGACGAAATTGCGTTTCGGCGTTGATACCTACATCAAAGGTGAGTTGCGCCCAGGGGCTTTGCGCCTTAAAGAACCGAGCACCTCGATCCAGTATGCAAATACGTTACATACGTGTACAGTTAATCTCTGCTTGCCGTTTGCGTGATGCAGTGATATCTTGTAACTCTCGGTTTACGCCATATTATTTAAGCAATTGCGGCTTACTCGACCGACGCCACGATATCCAACGTCGCGAGTAATTTATTTATTATAAATATGCACAGACTTGCACCTTGAGGCGTTCCCCGCTACCGCACCTTGAGAATTGTCTGTAATTATCAGGCGGACACATGTTTTCCTCAACTGATTTTTTTTTTTTTCTTTTGCCGGTTTGTTCCTTTCCTTAAACTCCCTTTCGCGCTGCAGATCGGATTAAAAATTCGCGGGGATTTAACCACGAGTCGCGCGGTGCTATGTGTAATGAAAAATGTTAGCAACGGATGGATGTAGCGGAGACGAGAATAATCAACTATCTTAGACTAAGATCGGAAAAATGATGCCACTTTTTATTGAAGGAACGTGTCAATACAAAAGTATGACGCTTTCTCCTTTGGTCGAATTTTGTTCCTATTTTACTGAAGTTTTACAACTTAGTCCTAGAATTATTTGCATCTTGACTCTGATGGAAACTTGTTCAATCTATTTAATAAGCAAGTCCTTGACTCGATTCTAATGTTCGATTCAAATTTTTTGCATAAAAGAAAAATGCCGTGCTCCAATAACATCAAAAGCAAATCTTGCAAGTATCGCTACTTTAATATAAAAAATCGGGGGAAGTCTCAAGCTTCATCGAATCGTCTCGAGCCACTCCACCCTCCATTTGTCTCAATCGATACAGAAGAAGTGGTGTTTATTTGTCCCAGTGGACAAAGAACCACTGTGGATACAGTAAAAGGTGTTTCGAGTCGCAAGGAGCGGATGTCAACCCGACACAATGGGAATTCAATTCGGAAATGGAAAGGCACTGAGACGAAACAATGAAAGCTCGGTGTTATTATGACCTCCTAGGTCTCGGTGCGTGCTATGTATGTATATACATTGTACGTACTTCGCAAGCACGTTTACCCTGACCCAGGGGATTTGACTGTTTGACCAGTGTTGGCCAGTGTTTACTCATGTCACGCTATTCAAAACTCTTCAAAAGCAACCACAAAGCGAGCCAAAGAACAAAGACAAAATTACATGCTAGGCCGTATCATTACAAAATTTTTGTTACTAATAAACGAATCGATCAAAGGTACGAAATAATACGTAAAAGGAAATAGCGAGTAAAATGGTCGTTAAATTATGATGATTGAACTATAATGGTACATGCCGTTGGAAATGCAATAGTGCAGATACTGCAATAATATACTGTGCTGTGGTTATTGGACTTTTTTTTAATCCAACGTCTTGGGAACAAATATCTTGCTCAATCAACGCTAATGTTTCAATTCGCAAAATTCAACTTGAGATGGAATGGAGATATCGACAGTTTGGACAATTGTTCCCAAAAAATGGAGAAAGTCGAAATTTTACGCGGCTGCTCAACATGAAAGCTACAATACTTCTCAGTGCACGAAAACATTATGGTACGTACTTTTTAATTTCGTGCTAAAAAAAGCTAAGAAGCTGAAAAATGTACCGCAACAAAAAACTGATAGGCTGTAAACGTGAAAAAACATGCAACACATAATAAAACATCCCGGGCCTAAAATTTTGAGCAATATACGGACGCTTTCATATACCAAAACAATATCAAATCTAAACTACCAATAATACTGTGTATTATCCTCAATTCACGCTTGAAATTTTCGGCTTTCTTTGACGAAATTTGGTAGAAGAATAAAAATGCAAATGTCCAAATTGTTAGGACATCAATTAAATTTTCTTTTTCAAATCAATTTTTAGCTAACAAAACATCATCCCAAAATTATTAAAAAAACCTGTGTTCGAAAGGTCGGTTTCAAAACGCATTCTATAATGACGTTACTTTTGTTGATACATTTTTCAAATTCAAAGATATTATTACTTGAAAATTATTTGGATTCTTACAGTCGCAATAATTTTGGCTGTCAGAAACTCTGGAACGGAGGTCCAAAGTTTTTGGAATTATTTGAAAACAATCAAGAAAGATATTTTTCAATAAAATTGTGTATAAAAATGCTGCAACAAAAAATAATTCAAGGTCATTGGGGTGTGGAGGATGATCGACTTGGACCCCCCTCCTCTCCTACAGACAATACGTGTACGTTGTTTCTGGTGGTGAAAACTATCGCGGTAATATGCGATGAAAGTTTCAAAAAAAATCCCTTACGCATGAGCTTTTATTTTCCAATCATCTTTCATGCAGATTCAACAAAGTCTCCCCTGTATAAAATAATATGTCGATGAAGAGAGTTATTGTCAAAAGTATCAGCTTTTTTTATAATGTAGCAAAGTGCACTTGCGATAAGTTATCCTTTGCCCTTTCATTTCAAGGATGATCACTCACCGAGCATCGCGTCAATGTAATTTTATGATTTTCATACTCCCGTACGGTTGTGATGTCAGTGCCATGGCATCCTCCAGACTCAGACACCCGGCGTTATAATTTATAACAGAGGCGACGGGGCAAACGCGTTCGCACGGTGCCCGCCCTAATGGGATGAATCTTTGTTGTTCCGTAGGGCGTTATACACGGCCAGTCGGCGGCAAAGGCGGCGGGAACGTCGATCCAATTAATGGAGCACATGACGTTTCCGATATAGGTGCAGGGGAATCAGGAACAGTCCCGGTGCTGTGCCTAAGCTAGGTTAGGTTAGATGAACTCAGGTTAGGTATGATTTGCTCAAGACGTGGTAAGTCAAGTTAGATTAAGAGTTAACCAGACCCGTTTCTCTTTGCAACACATGTACACTTGGGGTCAGTGATTCTGAGACGGCTAATTTATTGCAGAAGTCGGTTATGTTGGCAACGGAGAATCAACCCGCAGCGCCACCGACGGCTGGCTACGGAACTGGCTCAATCTTCGTAAACATAACGTAACCGATGACCGTCGAATCTAACCCAAAAATACAAAATTGCATGCCGAATTCGACTGTTATACCCATTTTTGCATTGCGATGCATAAGCCTCTGTTAATAGCCAAAATAGAAGACGTTTAACACAGTCGGTAAGGATTGAATAAAGCATCTGGGTCTTAAGCAAGGTTAGATTGAGATAGTATACATGCAGGTTTCTCTGTGTTGCCAACATAACTGTCTAGTGGAAAAAATTAGCCTTCTCAGATTCGTTGTCCTCAAGTTTACATAAGCACACATATCTACCAAAGTGGATCGCAAACTGCCTCGAACCAAGCGGCTGCTACCCCCGCCATTTCGCTCCCCAATATCCAAGAGTTAATTACCCATCACTCTCGACTCTCGTGGTGGGGTGATTACCACAGATGGCTTCGCCATTCTGGATTTAAAAAAAAATTAGCGAATATCGCGGATCGGCGATGAATCACATCGTCAAACCCGAAACCAAAGTAGGTAAAAATTCATCCCACAATCTGATAAAAATTCTGAAAAATTTAACCGATCTTGTTTTAAAGAAGTCTGCTTTTTACTCGAGACTTTTACAGAAAAGTTTGTGAAAAACTTGTAGCACTGATTAAGGTTCTGCAAAAAGCTCTAAGTTCTCCTGGAGATTTTTTTTATCCTAGTTCAGATGGTTGTAAGAAATTTGCTTCGCAGAAATTTAAACCTGTAAGCTGTACGAAAAGCTTGACCGTAAAAAAAAAAACATCGGATAATTACTCACAAGCTTTTTTTCTTGCAGATAAAGACATTTCTTTAGCACACATGTGGCCCCTTTCATCCTTACGGTGTTCCGACCTAGAGAAGAGCAATCCACACCAATTCGTCTCCTCCGATGAATTTGAGTAATAGGAAAAACTGCCGGCATCAAACCCGTACCGGCTTTATAGAGTAGAAGGGGGCACCCTACCTAGGGTAGGCGGGGGCGGACACATGGCACGCGTGCCAAACGAACCACTGCAGTCACGGCCGTGATCACCATTCACCAAGCCTCCAGGAGCCTCTCTCCATCTCTCTCCATCGCAGGAACATCTTTCCAAAGGATTTCGAGGGGCGAAAAGTAACTGTTACACCTCCGTTTTTTCCACCCCTATACATTTAACAGCCCTTACGCTCTCCCTCTCTCTCTCACATTCTCTGCGCCTGTTATTCCTGATATTCGCTGAAATCATTAGTTCATTTTTTTTGTTCTCTTTTCGGTTTTTGTTTTGCACCTTTCGCAGGGCAGCTCACTTCTTCCTTCAGGACATATTATAACCCGGTATCCAATTAAATCAGAAAATGAAAATTCCAAATTTCCTTCCGACAAAACCCGTAATGTCTTCTTCTACGTCGGTTTTCACTATCTCAGAGATAGTTAAAAAAAAAGTATGTTGAAAGATTGAATAATTTTCATATGAAATAAATCAGCGCCTATTACAGTTGAGGAATGATACGTTGTCAAATAGATTAGATGTGCAGTGTCGAACTCATTGCAAGAGTCTCCGGATTCTCTTAATTTAACAATATTCATTTTCATGTTCAACTTGACTGAATTTCATGGATCGTTGCTCATTACTCTGAATCAGTTATAAATATTTCGATAAAGCAAATCAATGTATTGATATTGAAAATCAGTGAAAAAGTCAGTGAAAATTCACTGTTTGAGAATGTATACACTTATTTTTAAGTAGGAAATAGTGGAATAGTCATTGATCAAGATTTAAAGTACGGGTTACTAACAAAGTGCCCAAATCCCAAAGATATTTGCTTGTTCAAAGTAAAAGTCTACGGTCAATCCAAGGTTCCAAATTTTCATTTCCATCTAGTATTGTTAAACGATAGATCCAATTGTCTTGCTCATAAATATTACTTTGAACACTCGACACTATATAAACCATGCACGACAAAATCCACCAGCGTAATTTACAAACAGAGAACACCATTCATTGTATTACAAGCACTTTAATAAATCTTTTCAGAATTTTCATTGTAAGGCACATTCAGCAAAATTTCAAACCAGGAATACGGTGTGAGTAGGTTACAGAGTTTCGCGCACAAATTACTGCATTCGCCAGATTTTAGGATAACTGCATTCTGACTGTGAGAGCGAGGCTCCCCCTATCGGTAAACTTGTAATTCCGGTGAGTTAATCCATGTGCAAAAATGGCGTACACTGATGACAATTACAAAGATAACAAATTTATTGTAATGATTACAAAGATTACACCGGGATTACAAAAGATTACAAATGATTACAAATAATTACAAAAGATTAAAGGTATCACGGAAAGATTACGGAGATTACAGAGATTATGAAAATAATACAAAATGCACAATATTACAAAGAATACAAAAGGTTGCAAAAATTACAAAAAAATTACGAATAATACACGAGATTACAGTAACCTCTGTACACCATATTACAACAGTAATTGACCCCTCGCGTAATTCCGAATTAACAAATCACTGCTTCCCACTGTCACTCAGACCGATTTTCAGTTATCAGATCTTGATCCTTGTGCAGAGGGTTTAAAACGCTCCCTTGCCCTACTCACTGTTTCTATCTTTATCGCTCCTCTCTCTCTCTCTCTCTCTCTCTCTCTCTTTCCCTCTCTCTCTCTCTCTCTCTCTCTCTCTCTCTCTCTCTCTCTCTCTCTCTCTCTTCCATTTTCCCTTCGTTGACTATTAGGGGGTGCTACCTTGGGTACAGGACCACCCTGACTCCAAAGAAGACAGCGGTACGGCCACGTGCCGAAGAGCACCAGTTGGCAGTCGTGCCTGTCTACCCGGTCGATCTAACGGACGAAAAAAAGCTCCTCGCTATGCAGGCATTATTTTCGGGCCGGTACATCTGAGTTTTGGTTCTGCTATTGGTTCACCAGCCTCTAAATATCCTCAAATCTTTCAGCATACACATCATCTTGGCTCGAGGATTTAAACGCTACTCGTTTCTTCACCGTAGTTCAGGTAAAATTCCTCAGAAAGAAATACGTGAAAGCTCTTTTGAATTCCCACTCCAAATAACTCTGGCTAGCAAAAATATCATTCATAGATAAGGATCACCGAGGCACTGATTTAAATGTTCAGAACTTGAGTTCCATTCATCTAAACAAGACATACCCATTTAATTAGAATTGTTTCACATAAGAACCAGTGATTCGAAGTATCTCATGTATTTTGAAGATAGTCGTTAAAATACGCTGTTATCATATGGCAAAAAACATTCCGTGGGTTTCTAGTATGAAACTTGACAATTTTTCTATAACCTAAAAACATTGTCAGGTTAATACGACTTACTTAAATCCCTCTTCATAAGTATGAAAGAATTTTCGTTGACATTATCTCGAAACCGTGCAAAGTAGTACCTACGTTTCGCATGGACACGTATTCTCAGGACTTCAAATGATTAGCTCCACGATTCGAGAATCGTAAAAACCCCTCCCACGTTGAAATAATTGCACCGCGAAGTATCGAACTGAAGGCACAATAACCTGTATCCGCTGAATATTTTGAGGAAGAAGTCAATTTTTTCACCAATTTAAATGGGCCCAAGAGGGGTGAGAGGTAGGCCCCTTTACCTCTCGCGTCATGAGAGCCAACCGACGCACGATGCATCCCACGAACTCGTCAGCGGGATCCTGAAACGGGATTTATGACGCATCCGCTTTCGATTCGAGGCGGATCGGACCGGTCCGGATTCCGCGTCCTACAAAAACGCGCGGTTCGGCACGGACATTCGCTTATATATTTAATTGCGATGACGAAAACTGCCGCACGTTTACAAACTGGAATACCAATCGCTCATTTGTCAGCAAAGAGTGCAGTTAGCGAAGAGCCAAGTAACGCGGGCACGGTGTTGGTATCGGTGCTTCCGGGCCTTTCGGTACGGCGATCTCAAATTATCGGCAAATTTTTCAACCTTCGAAAACCCGAAGCTCCCTTGGCGGAGCTTTCAAGTCGGTTCAAGTGTTTTGCGTCATTAATACCGCAAGGATTTAAGCGGCGTGTAATTTACGCATCATGTCGAAGATGGGTAGGTGTGAGGTTCTTTGCTCGTGTAAGTAATTAAGGCCGACGTCTTATCGTATACTGCTAAGGAATAACAGTCGACCAGCACATACTGGGCCATGATAAATTTCATCGACGTGAAATCTCCATCACCTGCTCTGAATTATATACATATATTAATTTGTCACTATAAGTTGATTCCGCGACGCCCATTTCCTTTACGGTCTGCGGACCAACTCGCGACAACTTTCACCCTGCTCCGCTCAAACCATTATTTCTTAGCTTCTTTCTTTTCTTCGCGAATTCCGAACGTCCGTAACTTTTATATTTATACTTTTTTATAACGCGGATTTTCTACCGACTGTATTTTAATCGTTTAGAAACTTTAGACCGAATCTGATCCCCATTTCAGGCTTTCCCATGTCGATCAACGTGCCTCGGTATGTGCATTTTGTATTTTAATTTGTTTGTTTCTTTATGAAATTTCAAACTATTCCGAGTGCAATGTATTACACCATCACTGCCGCGATACTATGATGGTACAATGTATAAGTAAGAGTAGAAAGTTTGAATAATTTACAAAGTTGAATTGAAAAGTACGTGAATGGTTAAAAGTGGTAAGATTAAAAAAAAAAAGAAAGTAGTTTGCAATAATATACAATGATTTTTGAGATTATCTTGACATCTGATTTTTCTAGATTTTTAGATACCTGTAATACATCTATAGGCTAAAACACTTTCGTCCAATATCAACCAATGCTTCAATTTCTGCGAGATAAAACATGAAATTTGAAACCGAGCGCTCGTTTTCCGGAAGATGAGTAATTTCCCACACAATATACGTCGTGATATCGTTTAAAAATTGAGACGAAACAGGTGAAAAGACGGCAAAAATTTCACTTTTTATAAAAATTTTTAAAAAATGAGTGCATCTTTCAAAATGTAAGAGTGAGTCACCCAAGTGGCTGCAAAATCTAATTGCAAAGAGAATGAGACAGACTAACGGCCCTTCGAATTTCGTCCTTCCAGATTGAATCCATTCTATAAAGAAAAAACCAACGAAAGAAATGAAGAAAAAGATAACGGCGGTGAAAAAACTTGTGTATGAAGCCACGGTTGTAAATCCTTTGCCAAAGTTTGATGCAGACTAGAAAAGTATGTCGGTACACGAAAATAAGCATGCAGGGACACAGCCGGGGATCGTCCGAAGTATTTTTCTATACCTTCCACAACCCCTCCTTGGCTATTAAATGTGCATTACCACCGCTTCCATAAAAATTGTCCACATGACTCCCTCCCGACGATTATCCACCGCCACAAGGCCAGTCCTCCGATCCCTGTGATGAGCATGAATAATACACCTACGTGTATCCGGTCCCCACGCGAGGAAAAATCTTGACACCGATTTGATTAACAGAATCTGCTACAGATTTTGTAGAAAGCGTTTCTTTGACATAACTTTCTACCGATTATTCCAAACATTAGAGATATGAAGAGATATGAATGTTTACAAGATAATTCAGATAATTTACGGAGAATAATCGATGAGTTGATAATCACCTAGTCCCATATCCAAATTCGTCTAATCATCGTATATGACTTAAGGATGCATGGAATACACAACAAAACGAAATCTTATTGCCTTAAAGAAATCTATGTAGTTACATAAATTAAAGCAATTCCCGTCGCAGAGGAAAGAAAGTTTAAATACTGACGTCATTATATACTTCTCGCAAAAATTAAGGGAACAACAAAATTTTCGCAATTTTATGGTGATTTTCAACAGGCTGTATTTCAGTGAAAAATGGTCGTGCAAGAAATAAAAAAACAAAGCTTTTGAAGCTTGAAGACTCTAGTTTTTGAATTTTTTGGTTAAAAATTTTTCGAAGCACTATTAGCCATGCAATTCTTGGATAAAGCACGAAGAAAAAATTTTCAAAATTTTTTACGTTTTTTCTTTCGCTCTACGGGCATGGAAAAATTTTTCCGAGCTAAACCAATGCATAGGTCGCATAGCCTGTTTATTCAGCTTCAAGATGCTTTTTTTTAAACCTCGATACGACCATTCGTTTTCGAGACATCGAATTTTGAATGCCAAAAGATCCTTTTTCACTCAACTGCCGATATCTCTGGAACTACTAGTCGCACAGCGAGCCGAAGGGCAGTTTCTTTTTCTGCAGAAAATTTCCTACAAAAATCTGTCAAGGTTAATGTCAAAAAAATTTTTTTTCCACCTGTAGCGTTAACGTGAAAAAAGAGCAAAAAAATGCCATTTTGCCTTTTTTTGGATAATTGACTGTATCTTCGTCAATATTGGGGGGAAAGCTTAGGTTAGAAGAAAATTTTACAGTCTAATGTACCCCAAAGGTCCCCCCAAATCGGTAGATCGATCGGTTCAGCGGTTTTCCTGGACCGATTGATTGAAATTTTGAAAAAATTAAGGGAACAAGGTTTTTGGTTCTTAAAGAATTTTTGGATAATCGACTGTATCTTCGTCAATATTGGGGGGAAAGCTTAGGTTAGAAGAAAATTTTGCAGCCTAATGTACCCCAAAGGTCCCCCTAAATCGGTAGATTGATCGGTTCAGCGGTTTTCCTGGACCGATTGATTGAAATTTTAAAAAAATCAAGGGAACAAGGTTTTTGTTTCTTAAGGAACCTTGTTCTCTTAATTTTGTCAAAATTTCAATCAATCGGTCCAGGAAAACCGCTGAACCGATCGATCTACCGATTTGGGGGGACCTTTGGGGTACATTAGGCTGTAAAATTTTTTTCCAACCTAAGCTTTCCCCCCAATATTGACGAAGATACAGTCAATTATCCAAAAAAAGGCAAAATGGCATTTTTTTGCTCTTTTTTCACGTTAACGCTACAGGTGGAAAAAAATTTTTTTTGACATCAACCTTGACAGATTCTTGTAGGAAATTTTCTGCAGAAAAAGAAACTGCCCTTCGGCTTGCTGTGCGACCAGTAGTTCCAGAGATATCAGCAGTTGAGTGAAAAAGGATGCTTTGGCATTCAAAACTCGATATCTCGAAGACAAATGGTCGTATCGAGGTTTAAAAAAAAGCATCTTGAAGCTGAATAAACAGGCTATGCGACCTATGCATTGGTTTAGCTCGGAAAAATTTTTCCATGCCCGTAGAGCGAAAGAAAAAACGTAAAAAATTTTGAAAATTTTTTCTTCGTGCTTTATCCAAGGATTGCATGGCTAATAGTGCTTCGAAAAATTTTTAACCAAAAAATTCAAAAACTAGAGTCTTCAAGCTTCAAAAGCTTTTTTTTTTTATTTTTTGTACGACCATTTTTCACTGAAATACAGCCTGTTGAAAATCACCAAAAAATTTCGAAAATTTCGTTGTTCCCTTAATTTTTGCGAGAAGTGTATTAGCAATTTCAGAGAATTAACACCGTTCTATTATTTTTCACCGAGAAATCCACATTTCATGTCCAATTCTGATTAACAAGAACTCATTTTACTTGTGTATAAATTCTCCATAGAGCTTCGGAGTTATATTTTGGGTAAAGAATAATGCATTTATTGCTCAATCACAAGTTTATTGTTTGTAAATTATAACTATTGTACATATCGTATTTTCTACCAACTGACGATCTTAAGAAACAATTCATCGAAATCGGTCTTACTATCTGGATTGTCGGGTAAAAAAACATATTAAAATAATGTAGTTTCTCTAGTGATATTAATAACACAGTCTTCAAAGTTAAAATTCAATGGTTAATCATTTCTTTCGAAATCAGAAGAACTTTTTTATTTACATGCAACTTGCCAAAGCTTAGTTCAACTTCATATATGTGTTTGTTTCGGTACGTTACTGAGCTGACTGTACGTCCGCATAGAACCTTCGAGGTATTAGGCGATGAAATGATCAAAGACGACCCGACAAGGAAGATTCAATCAATTCAGGATGATCCGATTTTCGCAGTCGTTATACAATCGTCGAAGTTTCAATTGCAGCAACGGGTATGCACAATTAAGGAGCGAGTATCAAGTATTGGCAATTTATAATACGTATAACTCACGTGACGGTCGCGTGTGCAGAAACAGGTGCACGTGCAGCCCGTAAATAAGTGTACGAGGATGTAAGTAAGGGCCGAATCCCTGCGATGAACAAAAATTACTTGAACTTTATTGCGCGCGCTGTTCGTTCTCATACCAGTAGAACATCGATTTTCGAAACACCGTAGACGAAGCTGGTGGAATCAGAGTTGAAATTGAGCCGCGACCTACTGATTAAAAAATTCTTTATCACACGTGTGTCGAAATCTCAATTTTGATGCCTGTAACACGTGCCAAAATCGCCGCTTCCAGCGCTGTTGCGCAGTCTGAATCACGTAAAGCGCCGTGCACCGCTACGCACGCGCACTTCGTCGTACAGAGTGCTGTACGCCACTGCACATGCGCGTTCAAAACCATTGCGCACCGCTACGCATGCGCACTCGGAGCAAGCCGAATGAGGCTGGCCATTTCAGACATATGTTACGGGTGTGAAAACTCGTTTTCGACGCAGTCGTGATGAAAAATATTTTATGCTATCAGTGACGAAACCGGGAAATGATGATTCGCGTGCGAGCTCCGCATTTGTCTCCGTCTCGCCTCCGACTCATCACTATTTCCTGGTTTTCGTCACTTGTTGCTTGAATTACTATTTTATTACAGCTAAGTTGATTTTTTTTATTTTTTAACCTAACTATTATTCTTCTTTAAAGTATATAAGAATCGTAAGGTGATAGTTATCCGGAATAAAATTTTCTCCGGGGCTTTTCTGAAAAGGGCAGATTTTTGAGGTTTCAGCTGCACGAAAAGAAAACAAAAAACAAGGAATAAATAATTACTGCATAGAAAGGGTGCCTGCACATTATACGTATTCGAAGGTAAACTATATCATTCACCATTTTACGATGATCGTAGGACTTTGCTTCAAATGTAATGAAGTATTCGTCGTCAGAAATTTATGTTTGAACCATAAATTTATTTCAGTGTCTTGAACATGTTGTACAAAAGTTCAAGACATATACTTGATTGAATTTCATAAATATGTATTGTTAGTTTCATCGATTGTTTGAATAAACCAGAAATTCAAGTCAGATAAATTTGACCATTTGTTTACCAGGCAAGATTCGTCCAAAAATATATTTCGATTGATGATTGTAGATTACAGAAGTTGATTTACATTTCCACAAAGCTTTTTCGTCTGAAAGTTTTAAAGCTGATCTCTTTCTTTGCTTCGATAAATACCTGTTAATATTCTCAATATCGTTTTCACTCTATCGATCAGAATCCGATGTATCTAAGCCCACTTTCATTAGTTTAGGAAATTAGAAACTTGTGTCTGTTTGAAACAAATTTGTTGTTTTTTTTTTTCTTGAAATATAAACCGATTAAGTCATAATTCATTTGTTGTGGATAGACAAGTTATCACCTAACGAGATAAAAGTTTCTATAGCGAACAAATTTTCAAACAATATCGTAATCGTATAACTTTTTTTTCTTTGCATGAATACGATCACGAAACAACAAAGACCTTCTAGGAGTATGTAGAAAAATTTTAATCGGTGAGGATACGATATAAAATTCTTGAATTCTACTCCATAATAAATATTATCGTATTTCCTGTTTTCTCACTCGGCTAAACGATTTTTACACGGCAGCTAAAACTTACTTTTTCCTCCATCCTTGCCGGCAAACAAAAATCCTCCCAAACGCCGCGGTCTCTATCCGATCCGACCGACTACAAGTCGTGCCCTGGAGGTGAATCATCCCCCGGGATTTCGTATTGCGTTTAGTTTGAGCCGCCGGGGTTCGTCGAAGCGTGACAACCGGGGCAGCGCAGGGCAAAGCAAGGGCAAGGGCAGGGCGAGGGCGAGGGCAGACGCTGCCCGCGGGTCAAGCACCGGAAGTGCCGGGCGTAAGGTAGGGGGTTTCGGAGGAGGGCACCGGGGTGCCGGGGATGGACAACAAATTAACCGGTAGATCCATCCTACGGGTCTATCACCCCTCCGCGCCTCCCAGCCATATGCCGCGCAGGTGAAGAAGAAACGGCCCTCTCATCGGCGAAATGCGCGCGCGACCATATCCCCGACACACACGGCCTCGTACGTACGTGTCGTAGATACCTTATACCTACGTGGCCCTTAAAATCGGTAAAAAAAAAAAAAATTTTTTATCCCTCACCCCTTAAATTGACTCGGAATACTGAAAAATGATTTTTAAAAGTGGAATCCGCTCTTAATTTCAATATTAACCCGTGCCCCAAAGGCCCTTGAAAGGTGTTAAAATCAATTTTTTTTTTTATCAATTTTTTGATCAATTTGTATATAAATAATGAAATAACGTTGTGTGACAACTTAAACTGATCTGAAAGTAATTTTACCGCATTCCGCACATTTATCTGAATTTCTTAAGGTGATACGGAAATTGGAACAATGTAAAGATAAAAAGCTGAGTTTTTGATATGTTATTAATCGCTGATAAATACGTATAAAATAATCGTTTTTAATTTCATAAAATGAGAGATTATTTGACTTGAAGTTGAGAAGAAGAAATAAGGAATGTTTATAGGAAAATTTTTAATGTGACAAAAGGTGTAACTTGTACAAAAATGAGCTGGAAATCATTGCGACATCTACAAACATAGTTATTGCCCATCTAGCGTTGTGGTTCTTTGATCCGATTATTTTTCGATTTTCTCCTTTCTATTTCATGTCAAAAAAGTAATACTGTCGAAATATGGATAACCGCATTGATTTTCGCAGGAAAAACTATGTAAAACTTATTTTTTTCAAATTTTTTACCTTGATAATCACTCCTAATCGATTTTAACTCCTTGAATAAGAGCCTTTCGGGTACGGATTAATATTATAATTAAGAGCGGATTTCACGTTTAACAATCATTTTTTAATATTTCGAGTCAATTTAAGGGGCGAGAGAAAAAAATTTTTTTTACCAATATTAAGGTCCACCCTAATGTATGTATATAATATATACATATATATATTATAAAATTTCTGTTTTCGTACTTTTTATTTATTTTTTCGAAGATAATAATTTTTTGCGATTATCTTAGAAGTCGGAATAAGATGAATAAAAAAGTATTGATATTCGGCCAACCAACTTACCGAATCAATTAATACGCGGTTATCTAAATTTTTCTTTCGATCATCCTAAAATCGAATCTTTTGTTTAGAATTTCTGAAATACTCAAATAAGCCGTCAATTGGGTGAATGGTACTCATAAATGTCAATTCGCCAATCCACTGCTTATGTTGTCTTGCTTGATCGTCGATTAGTTCCTATAAAATAGTCCACTTTTTTTGTTTCCGTGTAAGTATAAACAAATTCACTTTTCCCATCAGTGAACTATGATACTTATAAGAGCTTGCGAGAACAGTCGAGTCACACAATAAGTGCACTATTTGATTGATGCCTTCTGATACTGGTCGAGATATTGATGTACAAACATATAGGTGTAGTAATAAAATTATGTATTTCTTTTAGATTATAATTTTTTATTGATTATTCGAAATCGATACTTATTTCTTGACAAAAGCATCGATGTTCGAAATCGAATAAACAATGAAATGATTCGATTTCCAGTATAGATTATTCCTAGTTTTCGCATCGCGAAATTAATACCAGCGTTGTATAAACTGGATTTTATCTTACGCGTGTTCAGTTCCCAAAGTACTCGATACAGTTTCCGATTCTTATATCAAATTCACGCCATTCACAAGCTCGTCGATAGGAAAACCATTCTTTTGTTTAATGAAAGAATAATACGTTGTCTGAACATCAAACCCAAAAAAAGACAAACCTCGCTATAACACAGTTGCGTAATAACCGCCGCTTTGGTACAATGGTGATGCGATTTTATTTATACTCGTAAATGCACTATCTAGTTACATTTATCAAATATCTCCAACGCTGTTCAGCCGTAAGTCCTAGTCAAAGTATCAAAACCAAGCGGGTGACTGGACGGTTTTTTATAAATCTCTATTCCACGAACTCTATTTCTTAGATTTGCACGCTTTTTAACCAATGCAATACAATTTTACGGCAATTACACCAATAAATTATGGTCGAATTTTCAACCTTTCATATCATTTTCATAATCTCGTTAATATCCGTTTTATTCATTTTGTCAAATTCTTCTGATTTTTAGGTCCTGCAGGCAACGGACGACATCGAAGCCAAGTACTTGTTCCAATTCACGAATTTGGCAAAACGAATCTCCCTATGCTGATTTTTCGAGTGGTTTAAATCAATCGACTTGATGATCGACATTCTTCTTCTACCGGTCTCTTATAGACTTGTTGCAGCAAGTTTGTTGTATTCAATGACTGTTTTAAAGAACGTCTATGATTGGTCTTTGCTGACTGAAACTGTCATTTGACTCCCTGTTTATTTCATATCCGTTACTCTATTGTGTAGTAAAATTTATTGGAGAGTGATTTGTCTCATTACGAGCCTCGATTTATGCAAAAAAAAAGGATCACAGCAATCTAAGCATGACAAGTAAGTTTTGGTGTATTCAAAATCGGCATGCAAACTGACACTTGTTTCTAGTTTAAGTTTTTACGCTCAAGAGTTTGATCGAACGAAGCTGGTCGACCTCCCATAGCAGACAGAAAACAGTTATAACAAAAAAATATAGAGGTTCAGTTTTCTCATATTATCAAATAACAAACATTTCTAAATTAGCGAACAACTTCAAGCTGTGATCAACCTTATAGCAATAGAGTAAAAGTGTCAGCTAAATTTACAGTACCAAAACGATTAGTTTTCTCTGATGAAAGCCAAAATTTATTGTCACATCACAATATGTGTCACATTTTCTTCAGACAAACGTCAACACGCTTTTGCTTCCCATCCCCCAATTATTTATCTTGTGAAAAGAATCTTCGAGGTTTCATATTTTCCATATCCTCAACCAATGACACTCGTCATGAAACTTCGGGTAATAAGTTTATCAGAAAGGTGATAAGAAAATTCTACGTACAAAAAACCCTTTGAATAACTAATATCCAACGTAAGCGAATGATGAAAGTTTTACCTAAAAATTCATACCGCGAACGAACGCGATCATCAATATACAAATAATTGCGCGCACTGAGAAAAATTTCATTTGTCACAGTAACTAGATCAATTACGTAAAACAGGTATCGTTAAAAAAACTGTTTAAATATTGTTGGAATTACGAAAAACGAGGTACGCGTAACCATTTTGCGCTATCGTCGATCCTTTTTTGGTAATTGCAACGCAAAATCAGTTTGTTCGATTTACTCTACTTTTTTAGCTAAATAAGCCTTTAACATCAATTTATTGTCGCACAAGCATTAAATTTTCGCAACAGTTGCAAGAAAATATATCAACAGTGATCGTAATGAGAAAGAACAGTAACGGATACTAAACTTTCCGGTAACAGCTAGAAAACTAATTTTCATTTTCTACCTATAACTATATTTTTCGATTGTGGTAAAAAATGAAAGTAGCTAAGGACTGAGCGGTAACCGAAATTAAAAATTGTTCTCAGCGCGCATCGATTGGCAATCGAACGATTACAGCGATAATACCGACTCCGCAATTGCCGCAGGGCGCGGAAAATATAATCGGGGAATAACAAGCCTCGAGCGGTAGCCGGCAAGGACGGAGATAAAATATTACATAAAATGAGAGAAAGAGGGACGGACGGAATCGAGCGAGAGGGGAATACCCTGCGAAAGAAGGAGCGGAGATACAGGTGGTTGTGAAAGGGCCACCTGCGCGGCATGCGGGCCTCCGAGGAGTGCCGGAGTGTCTCCGTGGATCGAGCCGAGTGTCTCTCTGCACGCCCCAAGAGCCTCCAGGGGAACGCTGGCGCGTGCTGCCGCCGTTGCTGCTGCTGCTGTTGTTGCTGCTGTTGCTGCTACTCGGTTCATCGCTTTGCTTCCGTCTCAATTGTTGGGCGTCCGTGTGCGCACATGCGCATTATTACCGCACATTCGGAAACTGCAGATACGTGCTGCACTAGGGTGCTTCGTTTGAGACGACTATTTTTTTTTTTTTTCACTCCACAGACGAAATATCACTCTAAACGTATGAAAAAAAATTCCCATCAAAGCCGAGCTCTTAATTTTAATCTTAAGTACTCGCTAAATGAATTTGAAATTTTCCCATTCAATTAACACGTAGAAATAATATTTTTTTTAACTAGTCAATTATCTATAGCATCGCGAGTTTTCATACTATTTAATTGACCATGGCCGGAAGTTTCAGAGGGATCCTTCCTCTTTAAAAGTTCCTACAGCTAATTTAGAATGTATGAAGTATCTCGCCGGTAAAAAATTGCAAAGTTGATTTTTGCTAAAAAATTATGGTTTTTTTCATTTTTCTCCTAAACTACTAACTTTACAGAAAAATTGTAAAGGACCATTTTTGTAGAGAATTTAATTTCCTACAAAAAAGTTTGGTCAGCTGAAACTGTAGAACTGATAGTTTCCAATATAAAATTAAATAATCATAAGAAAATTATAAATATCACTATTTTATCCGCATATTTGACAATTTTTATACCCAAATTGTTATAAATTTAATAAAATAGACGTGATTGTAATGTATCTCAATCTTCAAATGTCTTCGTCCGATCATTCTGAGGTCTTCGCCAATTACTGCTACTCTCAACCAGAGAACATAGGTTTGTCCTCCAACTGTTTTATTGACCACTTTTTTATATTATTTACATTAACATTTAATGATTTTAATATTCTCGATAAGATTTTTCCAATCTAGCTATTTATTGTGATTAATCAATTAAAAAAAAAAAAAAAAAGTGAGGCATCGGGGAATCGAACTCAAAACTTTCAATTCTTCCATGTACATTGTATAAAACTATAAAACTTCCGGCCATGGTCAATTAAATAGTATGAAAACTCGCGATGCTATAGATAATTGACAAAAAAAATATTATTTCTACGTGTTAATTAAATGGGAAAATTTCAAATTCATTTAGCGAGTACTTAAAATTAAAATTAAGAGCTAGGCTTTGGTGGGAATTTTTTTTTATATGCTCAGAGTGATATTTCGTCTATGGAGTGAAAAAAAAAATAGTCGTCTCAAACGAAGCACCCTAGTGATGCACGTTCCTTTTGTAATGGATTACAATCGCGGTGAACTTTTTGTTTTTGATTAGAAAAGAAAAAAAAAAAATCAATTTCTAGACGCATTTTGTGGAAAATTTTATCGTAGATAGGTACACAATTTAAGAATCTTGTTGTAAGTAAGAAAATTAATGGAATTATTGTTTCAAAATCGGAGAAAATTATTATTTTGTATTAAATATCCTTGTTAATACGAAAACTCGATTTCAATTTGGTCGAGTTAATGAAATGATACTTTTTTTCGTGATATTATCAAAATATGGAATACCCTCTAGTAAATTTATCTAAATCGCTGCGGTAAGGCCACTAAATCTATTCGGTGGATAAAAATGATCAGTCAAATTTACGGAATCGCGAGATTTACTAATTGATTGCCGCGGTTGAGTAATATTTTACATCGTAAATCTGTAAAGAAATTTGTCGAAGTGGCAAAATATTCTCTGAAACGCGTAACGCGAAAAATTCTTCCTCGCAAGAGAATAAGATCAGCAGTTAATAGGAGAGGCTCCAAGCATTTGTCTATAACGAGCCTGGGAAAATAATTTTTACGCCGAATTAGAATAAAGTGCGGTTCGAACTGTACGGTACGGTTGAAAACTGTAGGAAATTTTTCAAAAGCTGAAACATTGTGGAAAATCATCGAAAACCGTAATATCTTGAATATAAAAAACAACAAATTTCTACGAAAAATTATAAAAATCTGCAATTTTTTATAAAAGATGATTACATTTTTCAACACGGACAATATAGATTTTTTTTCCTAGAAACCCGTGGAATTTCGTAAAAAACCAACAGTTTCTATATAAAATTATAAAAATTCACAATACACAGATCAGATTTCTCATGCTTATTCAAAATATGATTTTTCAATCGCTATAGAATCAATAGGATTCAGGCGCCAAACCTTTTCTCAAGTAATACCAAAACATTTGGTTTTCTGCGCGCTATAAAATCAACTAAATTTTTTGACGCATTCAGCAGTCCTAAAATTCATTTTTGGTAATCTAATCATATGTTACAGAGAATATATGCAAGGAGTTTAAATTACGTAATAAATTATTGACGTTAAATTTCAGATGAGGTTACGCAATTTGTAACGTTACTGTAACGATATGATTTTTTTTAGGAAAATTCGTTATTCCATATCTTTAGAATCGTATGGAATTCAGGAAATCGTAATACATAACATAGTTAACAACCTCATTATATTTTTCTAATTCGATTTACTTCCCGGTTATATTGTGAAGTTCATTTCTTAGTGGCCATTGATTTAAAATGGTGAAATTCATCCAAGATGAAATATTTTGGAAGATACATTGTATGTGGTATAAACCAAGTGCAAGAGAAAACGCTTGCTTGGATAATGTACAAATTGAAATCCCTGTAATAATACTCCTAACCATGCACGACTCGCTGGTATCCTATTTGGGAAGTTCACTTTAACCGAGGATTGATGGTTGAATACTTGTTACAAGCGGTACTTAATCATGCGTAATAATACGTTTAGCTTGATGTATCTGATAGCAGTTCAAGGTCTATCAATAAGTGGAACTAACTGAAATCGATTGAACAAGATTTATCATTGAATAAGAATTTCAGTCGTATGGAATAACAATTTTCAAAATTTTATTAGTGTAGTTGAAATCTATTTATTATCTCTGAATTTGATTATACTTAAAATACCTGAATCAAAAACTACGATTTAATAAATACAATCTTATGGGATGTATTTCAAATCCACGTGGGATATATGAAGCAACTCCAATTTCTACTCTATTACAAGCCCGAGATTCAACGTACAATCAAACCAGAATCAACAACAATTTAGATCTACGTGGATAGCTTAATTTTTAAATGGGCATTTGTTGGGTTATCGTTGTAGTTGGACAAGTTTCAAAAACACTTGAGAATTCCGTAAGAAGTTTGATCTTTCAATAATTTGAACTAATAAATCATTTGAAACAAAGTTCCAATCTGCATCAATGACGTAGAACTCTGTTATGTCAAATTTCTTCTAACAAATTTCAGCTCTGAATGATAAATTGAAATCTTTAACAATACTGAACCCTGCGGGTAGCACAGTTAAAATTTCCCGCAACACCCGAAGCGAGAATTATGGGTGCGAGCAGCGCGTAGCTACGGGAGAAAGACGCATAGCAGTACACATACAAATATACGTCGCTACAGAACGGTGAACAGGTGCCGTTGAAGAGCTGCGGCCCACCTACGGTTTTTATCTATACGCTGATTTTAGATTTATCTGCCGCAGACAAATTGTAAGAATGTATATAAATTGCTCTCTGTCAGTAGCTTAAAGATTACACCGAATAGTGTTGTCGAGTGTTGCTGAACAATAATAATCTACAGCACAAATATAACACGCATGTGTATTAAAGAATATCTATATCCCTGTGACCCGGAACAGGTTTCGAAATGTCTCGCGACAATAGGGCTCAGTCAAAAAAAGAAACTTTTTTCAAAAACACCAAAACTTGCGCATTATATACAATTCGTATCCCAGATTTGGCAAAGCAGATATACGAGAGCATCTCCCATATGCCTCTAAATGCGTATGTATTACGTACACTTGGGAACAATGAATCCGGGACGTCTAATTTTTTACACTAGGCAGTTACGTTGGCAACACAGAGCAACCCACAGCGCCATAGTCGGCCGAGTGCGAAACAAACTCAGTCTTAATAAACATAACATAACCCATGACCGTCGAATCTAACCTTAGAATACGTGTCAATCTAACAAGTTATTATTTCCGCGGTATTCTTATTGATGTTTATTGAGATTGAGTTTGTTTCGCACTCGGCCGACTATGGCGCTGCAGGTTTCTCCGTGTTGCCAACGTAACTGTCTAGTGTAAAAAATTAGCCGCCTTAGATTCATTGTCCCCAAGTGTACATTTGCACATGTGTGAAGGTTTAGATACAGGTTCGCACTCGTAAAGTCAAGGCAATTTCTCACTATTATACTGTGAACGCAAGCCTGAGATACGAGGCACCAGATTACAGGATGAGAAGCTCGCACACGCGTTAAACGCGCGCACACTTTCTGCCGGAGATAAGAAATATAAACGATCGAGTAAGCGAACAAGCGAGCGATCGCTGATCTTCGCTTTCGTAATTGATCTGATATGACGGAGCTGCGACGCAACGGCAGTTGAGGAAACGTGTTGTCGAAGAACGATCTCGGCATTATCTTTCGTACAGGATAATTATAATAACAGTCGTGCACAAGGCGCAATGCCTGCACGCGTGATCTGTAGGTTTTTTTTTCTTCTTTCTTTTTGAAGTTATACTTCTTTAGGGGCGTTGAGAGTGAAATCGTAAGATGCGCGCGCATCACTGTAACACAAAAGTAACAAGTTGAAGCTGCCCGCTAAACCGCTCATAGCTACCAACAAAATAGAAATAGAATCTCTATTAGTCGCGCATGTTGGCACGCTCGTCGCCTCTGATCACTGTTTTCATATTTATAATATTTATCCACATGTTTCTAGTTTCTACATTCACAACACGTGTTTTAGTTTCATACAAGTGCGAATTATATATGTGCTAATAAATTGTATTCAGTAGTGATTTAAATTGAATGTTTTGATTAATATTATTTACTATTTGTAAATATTAGTGAAAAAAATTGTGCTTATATACTTTTTCAAGTGCTCCAATATAATTGAGGTCAACTAGCCGTATGTATTATTATTTATAAATTATTTATTCAATTTCTATTCCAGTTTTCAAGATGGGTAAAACAAATCCAGAAATGTGTAAAAACTATTACTATCGAAAGCAGGCTGCCAAGGAAGCTGAAAAAATTCGGCAAGGCTTGTTTAATGATGCCAAAGAACTTCTCACGCGCGTATATAAGTACACGCACCCATTTTTTAATATCATTTCCTTTCAATCGCTCACTTTTATTTCTTTCCTCCGTCTTCTTTTCTTCCTTCCTTTACCGAAGAAGTAGGTCAAGTGTATGATAATAAATAATTCGCGAACCGCCTTCTCGGCTTTATTGCCGAGTACTCGGATAGGTAAGCATACGTATGCATGCGTGTACCTGACTATAATACTGACGTCTCGCCGCGCTGCGCCGGTCAGCTGTCTCTCCATTTAAGACGAGCCTGCATGTACCCAAGACATTTATTTTTGTGCCCCTTTATTTGCGCCCGCTTATGGCGAGACACGCACACACAGACCCGTCGAATCCACGCTTCGACGTTGATCGACACTTTCATTGTGAAACGAAGACGATGTCGTTTTTTCGCCCCTATCAGCGTGGTGAGATTCAAACTGACGGGAGGAAAAAAATTTAAAAGAGAAACAAAGAACACGTTTCAGTGGAACGATATGAAATTTGAAAAACTATATTACTGGTTTAAGTATATAGTTTCCGAAAGTGTGAACAGAGCTCTAGAATTTGCAAAAACGATTATCCTTCAGTTTAGAATAAAGAACTTGGTTCAATGTAGATGTGTCAAAACGGAACATTGGCGAAAAAACTGCAAAATGGCTTTTGCTGAATTTTTGGATTAAAATGATAACTACTGGCCTATAATATTGCAGAGTAATCAAGATTCACAGAAGAAAATTTGTCCAGTAAAAAAAAAAACAGAGAAAAAAGATCGAGTATTGTGGTCCAAGAATAGTCAGAACGTGCAAGCTTACGTGAACTAGAATTCTCTCGATTTGAGTAATCTTTTTCGCATGAGGAATTGTTATAGGCTGCGTTTATACGTCAGATTGAATATCCCAATCCCGGCCCTCGTCCGAAAAGTCTGCCCTATTCGGTTGTGGGACATCGGTTTAAAAAGGACAAGACTTTGGTCTCACGGACGGGGCAAAGGGTGAGGGTTGAAGGAATGACTTCAAGTTTAGGGTGGATGACGGTCGGCAGCTGGCGCAAGGTGCCTTTTCCTAGGAATGCGCCACTTCCTCGAATATACTGATCTGTGCCGCACGCGCCGTCTCGGATCGGCTACCACCGGCAACCGACAGCAGCAGCACCCTTGCCTTGCCTTGCCTTGCCCTGCAACCTTCCCTTCCTTCGGCTCCCTTTATTACAACCGATTGTCTCTAAAATCTAAATGCTACCATCAATTCACTAGATTTATTTCCTAGATTATAATACTGTAGTCACCGATGTGTGTGCGCGAGCGCGCTCACGGAAGAATTTATTTTCTTTCTAATTGTGCGGCCACATTTTGTAGACAGTTCAGATAGATAACCAAGGTTCTAGATCGTTTATGACGGAATATAAAATTTAGAACTACCCCAGACACGCAGTTACGTGCCTACGTCATGCAGCGTGTGTTATACCGTATGTACGCACATTCATTTAACATATCAAGATACACGAACCTAAATATTCATTTCAATATTTTTCAAACATTCAATGTAAATCAACGCGTTGTGAATCTTCAAATATCCAAATCTATGTGAGTAATTATTATAGGTATATTAGGGTTCAGCAATTATATAGTTCAGGGTTGTGATTTCTGCACGCGTGACAATTTCTGAGCGTCTGGGAAAATGCTTTGAATCAACAAAATGCCGAAAAAGTTTAAATTTTTAGTAAGAGCTCGTGCACTATTGTAGAATTCGAAAGAACGCTTGACATAAACAAATTCCAGATTTCGGATACACAAGACGCAAAATGTACTACAGGCATATTCTTGTATAGAAAGAAAATAATTAATGAAATATTATTATATTATCCTAGGTGATCAAATATAACTGTTGACGCCAAATAGAACACGTGATATTAAGCAAAACAATACCGAATCTTTACCATCAAACCACAGTAAGACTGTAAAAATGCAATAGTAGGGCATGGTCTCACCTAATGTCCCCAAAGGGGTCTTGAGCCAAGGTTATCGCATCATAGGTATATAAATTTGAATGTGATCTTCACGAACAATCAAACAATTAAACAACCCGATACATGCAATATTCATGATGACCCCAACATAAGTACTAAATATATGTCCATTTTTGTGGGAAACTCCATATTTTTGAAACTCTTTGTAGATTTGAAAGTCAAGATAACCTATAGTTCCCAAACCAGAGATTATTACCACGAATATGCGTTTCAGCCGACATATCTAGGTACCATAAAGTAACAAAATATGTATTCTTTTCTGTTAAGAGATACTTCTATCAAGGTGATACGACACCGCAGGGATCAGTAGATTCTACAACAGTACTGATATAGTTTATACACGAACATCTGCAGCAATAAATCTTGCTACAGTTGCTACAATCGAACAGTCGCAGAAGTTGTGCTACGTGTAAAATCGTAGACTGCACGCGTTTTCCACGCACACTTATGACCACGGTTAAATCGATATCACAATTGATGCCAATGTCACTGCAAAATTAATTAATTTTTTAACTGATAGCGCGCAAAAAACTGCCTGCTTCTGCAGCGTGTTACAGCTCTTCATTGTGCCGTCATTATCACGTGCGTGTATCCATGCGTATGTTGAACTGATAATCAAGTCTGAGAATTACCCTAAATGAATTATGACAACAGTATTAATAATTAATTATATTATTATTATGATGGTAAGAAAGATATGGTATACAATATAAACGTAGTTACATCATTTCTTTTTCTGTAATATTGCATCATTTAATTATAGTTCTTCTCCTAAGTTTTTAAAAAGTTTCTTCTCTGCATAAGCAAATTCGCAAGAAAGGAGTCTTGCCGACATTTTATACCACTGCAGTATAAAAATCTTTAATCACGCTTGATCAATCTAACTAATGTCAGTCCTCAACCATTTGCGTTACGTACAGTTTTACAGCATTTACTTTTCTAATTATTATTCAATTCTGATTCTAAGTACAACAATCGTAGGCGTGTTAACTGTAGCTGGTTGCGCCGGCACATAGGCAACCAAACTTACTTCAACGCGTGTGTTTTGAAAGTAAACGGAACTCCGACCGCCTAGATGACATCAGCTCACAGTAAATTGGCTTATGCGGTGTTTGACGGACATTTTGTAAATTTAACATTGGCGATAATATCGGTATAGGCATCGAGTACCATATCCTATTAAAAAAGTGTCAGCATTATAGGAGCTTATCTGCTGGAAATATTTACCATCAGCAGATCAGTATGAAATTTTTAGTGTCGATAAAGCCACTGACGTTCTGGCGATGAATTCTGTCCTTTTCTACTGTTCTCTTAGGCTAAATTTTCACGAGCACTTATTCGACATTATTGCAAAACATTACCACCTATATCGAGCTGGGTGACGAAGTAACCAGAGGTTCATGAAACTTTTGAGTTTTCCCCCACGTTTGTTAGTAAAACAATTTTCCGCAGCCACTCTCGATATAAAAACGTTAAAACATTTCCATTGTTTGTCATTATTATAATCAATTTATCCACTCTTACTAGTCAATTTCCTTTTCAATATTTATTTTTTTGCCGTGGTGATAGATTCTTCCAAGTTCTCAAACAAGAAAGTGGAAGGGATACTTAGGTCACCCCGTAGATCGCGTCTATGTACAGAAGGTATAGCGAAGGAGTGAAAGAGAGAGGTACATATTAGTTATTATCTGTCTCTTTTACTCTACATCTGATTGGCCGATACGTTACCTCATAGCCAATCAAATACAGAGTGAGAAGGACAGATTAGACCTATCATATATATCCTTCTCTCATCACTTCGACTGCATTTTTCGCGACGTCGATGTGACGAGTAGCTCCCTCCAGTAGTATATGCTCTAAGCTCATGTCAGACTACCTGTCTGCATACTAATCATAATTAGTGGCTAAAAGAACCAATCGGATGTTAAGATTTCTAGGACTATTCCGAGTAACACAGTAGGTATGGGTATTTGATCGTGAGGTGTTGAAGTCCTACACGAACGTAAATCGAAATGAAAGCTGTGATACAAAATTTACACTGATGCCTTGAAAGTGGTGTTAGAAATGGGAAAAATATTTTCAAACCAGTAAGCGTTGTGTGTTCTCGTTGCACTGATTATGTGGTTATAATAATTTTACCGCTGTCCGCGGAGAACGCACGATTCTTTTATTCCTATCCTGGTGGTACAGGAAAGTATCAAAAGTACGTAGACAACATTCATGTACATACTTACTGCATACCTTTATCTGTATTCTGTATTCATTAATTCTCTGACCCTCGAAACCCTTCTTCTTCTTCGCTGACCAATTTGAACAGTGAATACACTTCATCTCTTGAATCCCAAACGCCCCCGAAAATTTTCAAACCGCTTACCGAACCTCAAATTAATTCGGTGCATCACCCTACACCATTCACATGATATCTAAGCCCCAAACTTTGTATGTCGTATACGGAGCTGCAATCGCATTATAAAAATGTATGTTTCAAGATATAACATGTGTATGCAATTTGAAATATAAACAAGTAAATTTTCAAAAACAAAATCAGCAGTGTATTTTGGAAGTTGCATAATAAACAGAAGATTATCGTCGCAGGAATAACGAAAGACACACATACAGACACAGCGCATGAAATAGAGCAGCCTGGGAAGAATAAGTCTGAGACCCTCGTTGGTGGATGAATGAATGGTGTTGCAGATAGACTCGGTGTGGGGTTGGGCGTCACCCCCGCTGCGCCTCCAATTAGCCGGGGGGTCTCGGGGCGCCTCGGGGAGTGCAGGCACTGGTGCTGGTGCCCAGGCCTCACAGAGAATGGGCGAAATGGTGGTGGAGCGAGCTCCGTCCCCTCTACGCCTTGGCCACACCTCCGAGAAGCACCCCGGCGCCACCCTGACGGAACTAAATGTATTGCGAAGACACAGAGAACTTTGCGACGTTGTTCTCAACGTTGGAACGAGAAAAATATTTGCTCACAGAGTCATACTGTCCGCATGCAGCCCTTATTTCAGGTATGTGCACTCTTTTGTATACCGATCAAGAATTTACCCAAACCCAACGAGTATGTGCTTTAGTCATACACGCCAAATCTGTGCAGATTTCAAAACAATAAAGAGGTTTCAGGCAGACGTTATGACATCATTTTGGAGATTCCTCATTACTACAAAAATTTACTACAAAGTTCATTGAACTTGTATTCAAATTTCACAAAATTTTATGATATTGTGAGATATCGCTAAATTATGCATCAATTATTAGATTTAGCTGAGTACAAAATATCTCTGGATGTCGGGAATTTCAAAAACAGTTTCATAGATTTTGATGAAATTTTTTTAACTTTATGATCTTACAACAATTTTTCAAACAGTTTTAACGTCTTACAAATTATGCACATTTTCTCTAATTGGCAAAATTTCTATTCGCCGCTTTGATAAATATCTGAAATTTTGTACAATCCAACGAAATTTTAACATTCCCATACCTGACAACCTAATTACAATAAATAGTGAATGAAATAATAATGAAAACATTATTAGATTACCAATTTCATTCAATTCTCATTGCCTTCTAATCTATAATTCGCAGAATATTTCATCTATTTGTAAAATGCTGTGAGACTAATCTGATTCATTTTGCAGGGCAATGTTTACTGGCGAATTGGCAGAGTCACGACAAACAGAAGTAACCATTAGGGACATCGATGAGGTCGCAATGGAGCAGCTAATAGACTTTTGTTACACTTCTCAAATAATAGTCGAAGAAGCAAACGTTCAGACTCTCTTACCGGCAGCGTGCCTTCTCCAACTCGCTGAGATCCAAGATGTTTGTTGTGAATTTCTTAAACGACAATTAGACCCATCAAACTGCCTTGGTATTCGCGCCTTTGCTGACACTCACTCCTGCAGAGAACTTTTACGCATCGCCGACAAATTTACCCAGCATAATTTTCAAGAGGTTCGTTTTTGCAAAGTTAAACTAACAAAGTTAAAACTATCGATTTTAATTTGTTCTATATAACGTGGCCTGTGACGGCATGCAAATTGAAGGCACATAATCTAAAATAGTCAATAGTAACCAAAATATTGTCTACTGAACAGTATTTTACGATTTTTCAAAGTTTGACAACACTAGTATTAGAAGAATGCATTACTAGTATAGTCTAGCAAAAAGAATATTACGACAAAAAATTTCAAAACACAAGTTTGATTGATCTGAATCACTAAAATAAAACTAAAATAAAATCAACTGTCAAAATTGTACAGTCGTATTATTTTTGGAAACTATTGCTATTTTTGTACTTTGGAAACAGGGTATTGTACTTGGGTTGCGAATGCATGATATTTTATTTTAATTGCAAGTCAGTGTACTAAGAATTGTATGGGACACATTATTGTTAACAATAGAGGTTTTGATATAACATATTTTTAATTCCATAGTATTTTAAAAATTATTCATAGTCTTAAAATCCTTAATTTGATGACTACCTTGGATAAAATCTGCTAAGACTATCATCAATAATACAGGTAATGGAGAGCGAAGAGTTCCTGTTGCTCCCTGTAGGTCAGCTAGTGGATATCATATCATCAGACGAATTGAACGTCCGAACTGAGGAACAAGTTTTTAGTGCAGTAATGAACTGGGTAAAGTACAATGTAACAGAGCGGAGACAACATCTAGCACTAGTGTTACAACACGTGCGACTCCCACTTCTGAGTCCGAAGTTCTTAGTAGGAACAGTAGGATCGGATTTACTTGTTCGTTCGGACGACGCATGTCGGGATTTGGTAGACGAAGCGAAAAATTATCTGTTGCTACCACAAGAACGTCCCTTAATGCAGGGTCCACGAACGAGACCAAGGAAGCCAACACGACGTGGAGAAGTTTTGTTCGCTGTAGGAGGATGGTGTTCAGGGGATGCAATCGCCAGTGTTGAAAGATTCGACCCCAACACAGCTGACTGGAAAATGGTAGCGCCCATGAGCAAAAGAAGATGCGGTGTTGGGGTTGCAGTACTTAATGACTTGCTGTACGCAGTTGGAGGCCATGACGGACAAAGCTACTTAAATAGCATCGAGCGATATGATCCCCAGACTAATCAATGGTCGTGTGATGTCGCACCAACAACTTCATGCCGTACTAGTGTGGGTGTTGCTGTTTTAGATGGATTTCTATATGCCGTTGGTGGGCAAGACGGCGTGCAGTGTCTAAATCATGTAGAAAGGTAATTAAATACGAGGAGTAGAAAAAAGAACAAAATATGGTTTGGTAGCTAGGCATTGTACATAAAACATCAAGATGACAACTAAATTTTTCAAAATACTCTAAATTAACCAACTTTTCTTCAGTTCATACATACGTGGTTAATTTGGCTAACGCATGCGTTTGAAGCTGACTAAACATGATCTAATGAAATAATTTGTTTTGTTATTCGAGTTACTCGAAAACTACCAGACCAGTCAGATTCGAAATCTAATCAGTCCTAAGTTGAGAAAAGTTTCGCTGATTGAGATGAAAATCATCCCAATCCGTTCATTCGTTCTTAAGATAATGTTGCACAAAAAATTGATCACACGCGCACACACGCAGACATCCATCTAAAAATGGTCAGAGGTGATTCTTTAGACTTTGACATACGTGACACATATAGTGGAAACACAACTTTTTGCTTTCAGGATGATTATATTAATTTCCCTTATTCTATTTTTTTTTAGAAAAAAGAACTGCGTGAAATTAAATGTGTCAAGTTTAAAAACTGAAGACGTTTTATGTATTTTGCTACCTTACATTCAGAAAATCACTAATCTCTAATTATTATAGAATAAACTATCCAATTTAATTAATTAAAGCACTATTTCCCTTGATCAGATACGACCCGAAGGAGAACAAGTGGTCCAAAGTCGCGCCTATGACAACCCGAAGACTAGGAGTTGCAGTTGCTGTGTTAGGAGGATATTTGTACGCGATCGGCGGGTCCGATGGTCAATCGCCCCTGACTACAGTAGAAAGATACGATCCTAGACAAAATAAATGGTCGCAAGTTTCACCGATGTCAACAAGACGCAAACACCTCGGTTGTGCAGTGTTCAATAATCTTATATACGCAGTCGGTGGAAGAGACGATTGCATGGAGCTATCTAGCGCCGAAAAATATCACCCTCTCACTAACTCTTGGAGTCCCATTGTGGCCATGACGTCCAGGAGAAGTGGGGTGAGAATTTAAACAGCACTGAAATTTTCATAACACTTTGCATATTTTTATTTCCTCTAACACAAACTTTATAGATCACTGACAGATTTCAAAACTTTTCGTAATTTGTATCTAGAATTGACTAATCTCTATTATATAATCTATGTTTTACAATTATTTTATTTAATTATCGGTGTGCTCCGTACAGGTCGGTTTGGCAGTTGTAAACGGTCAACTTTATGCCGTTGGTGGATTTGATGGAACAGCATATCTAAAAACAATCGAAGTTTATGACCCAGAGCAAAATCAATGGCGGTTGTGTGGTTGTATGAATTATCGAAGGCTAGGCGGAGGTGTTGGAGTGATGCGAGCCCCACAAACTGAGAATTATATTTGGTAGCTCAGGCCCCCCACTTCAGCTCAACAAGCTGAAAGTTTCACAATCCCTACAACTCCAACAGCACCTCTTTCCGTTCCTATCGCCATAACAACAACTAGGAAACGCTATCGACGTTCCATGAGCATCATATAATAATTATAGAATGACAAAAGTCAAGCATTTCACCAAAAGTTAATGGAAATTTGCGTAACTCATTTACTAACAGCTCACCAAGATTTACGACTACATTTCACCAAAAGACATATATAAATATTGTTAGGTAGCTGCACGTAGTTTCAACTGGCGACATCCTCAGTTGTCTAAAAAATAAAAAAACAAGGTTGTGAGATAAAGAGCGTGTAAATAAGTTTTCTTCCTTGATTTTCACATACTTTTGTTAAGGACAAGCAATATTTTTTTGATTATGACTCGAAATAGTATTGTATGTAACGTTTACTAAAATATACTCTTTTTTTTTCTTTTGCTAACATCGAAGGTTCTTATATTTATTTTTGCGCCATAACATGACTCCAGTACTTGATCGTTCAATCATTGCGATACAATTTTAAACCATGCACGTTTGAATCCATGTATCTCTTTCCCTTTTTCTATTTGACAATATCACCTCAAATGAGCTCAGGCTTATTTTTGACTGATTATAATCTCAGCTACAAAACGATCACCAATAATCATTTATCATTGATTATTATTGGCTACTCAAATAGCTTCGTTTTATTTATGCCTTCTTTTTTCCGACGACTATTAAGTAAGTAGGAGAGTAACAAGTAAACGAAAAACCAACACATGATGCACCCTAGATGTAACGTTAAAAATTTCATATTACATTCAGCTGGGTTACTTTATTGTATTGGTGTAAAATACCAGCTTAGCCACATGACAAATGTAGTCCTCTCTCAAATTTATTACGCTGGAATTTAAGAAAATTAGTTGAAACAGAGTTGTTTATACCGCATACGACTAGGATAACGTACCGAAAGAAGTTGTGTCATGTAATTAATAATAATAACGTGCTTCAATTTATACGTTTTAAGACTTGCGTTGGCCTGATGGCAATATTTTACTTGCCTGCTTGAAAAACTTGTATAACTTTGTATTATATCACATACTTTAATCTATTAGAAGAAAAAAGATTATTCTTTACGTCAAAATGTTTTTCTTTTAAACTGTAGCGTGCGAGAAGGATTTATTACTACAATACATAGATTGAAATGCAGATCAATATCAATCATAGGTAATAGATAACAATAATTAATTAGCTAGTAGCTTATTAAGTTTTGCATTCCGTTCATAGTAATGCTTTTTTCGAATACATTAGCCGCTGCTGTACACAGTACATAAATATGCTGGAGAGTTATTTTTTAAACCAATCTTCCGTTTACAGAACTGCACAATGTCTTGTAAGATGTTCAATTCACAAAATACTATTTGAGCAACGTAAATCTTGATCATGATATTAATTCTGTATATATTGACGAAATACGTGTCCGAATAATGTTAACGAAAATATATTAGTTAAACTTAATGAAAATATTCCCAATGTATCTACCTCTTCAATTATTATGAAAGCACATATTAAACAAGTATTGTTTTTGAAACTGAAATTGAAACTTTACTCAACATTTCAATGTTGACATAACAAATTTCGAATGAGTAAATAACTGTAGCTGTATCATAACAGTAAGTCAAGGGATAGAATACATACCTATATTACTTAATAAAGTAAAAATAGTAACTGACAATCAAATTGTAATTAAAATCCAGAAGGTATAAAATAAGGTCCTAATCGGCAAACATAGTGTTGAGAAAATCACAAAGGAAATCAAAAATAACGTAGTGTATCTACGACGCGAATGGAACAAAGACGATTTTGACAAGTGTGAAGTTAATCGTCCAAGCAAAGCGAAAGCGGCCAAAATACTTTTTATCCAACTCCCTTTGAAAACACGGTTTCGTAGGACCAACAACGGAGAAGTTACCAAACAAAATTTTTCAGTTTTCGAATTAGTTGGACCCTGAGGAACGTAAAAAAAAACAACTTAGTGTCCAAAAGACCAGCAGTAAAGAAATGATGGAGGATTGCATAAGAGGAAATTAAAATAGCGTACTTCCAGTTGACAAACTACAGAGAGCATACGAAAAATTTTATTTATCTATTGATATTGTTACAGGTTACATGGAATAGTAAAGATATGATATCACACATATCGTATCCTGCAGAGATACATTTCGCCTATGTAAGGAACAAGACTTGAACAATGCTTACAAACTACTCAAATAACTATGTTATATAACATTGTTTACATTCCGCTTGAACTAATGTATGTTGCACTTCTGTTTCATTACGTTTTCTGTGTTTTTTTATACTTCAATATTAATTAGTAACTTATTAAAGTACCATACACTGACACCCAACACTTGTACTCGAATTGAGACATATTAACCGACACGATTTTGATGTTCTTTCTCAGGAACTTTTGATTCGTCGTTCGAAGCGTATTCGGACTGAGCCCATTCGATGCCTCTCGCGAAAATACGTCGATATAGTGCACCAAAAAATTTATGCCAGCACTTTTAAAAGTGGCGAAAATTTTCGCCAAAAATGCAGAGGGGCTTGCCTTACTTTTTTTTCATTCTCGGAGCCGAAAATTTTTTGTTTCAGATTCGATTTGAATGACCCTCTTCTTACTAATCGGACCCCCAGGAACTCAGAAAACGCAGCGAAAAAAGCGTGGGACCAACAGCAGAAAAGTTACGAAGGAAATCTCGTTTTTCGGCTGTAACTCTTAATCCGTTGATCGCCGCGTAATACGACTGCGCCCAATCGATTCCTTTCGCAAAATTACGTCGATATACCGCACCAAAGAACTTATTCCAGTACTTTTCACAGATCAGATTCACGTTTAGATTTAGATTTATTCAGAACATCATTCTTGCATTGTACATCTACGTTGTATTCCACTATTTCGATATTATTGACAGTTCTCTATACCTGAGCATCTACCTGCTTGTGTGAATGAAGTTTTTTTTTTTTCTTTTACAAAAATTTCATTTCAATGGCAATTAATAGGTCAAGTTCTTACGTCTGCGGCGCTGACGAGCCGGCGCTTTTTAGACCGGTGGTGCGCAGATCGGCAGATCAACGCGGACTAGCGAGCAGACAAATCGCCTTTTCAATCCGACAGCTATCTGAGCTATCTACGAATAGTCATGTATTCACAAAACGTAGAAGAAAATTATTCACGCTCACCTCAACCTTAACAATAGTATTCTCTGAAGGCGTTTGCTAAACCTTCTTCATTTGTTTCGATTTCTTGTTAGCCTGCATGTCTAATCTTAATTTTGTTTGTTTCCTCTTTTTTTCTTTGTTCAATCTTATTCTCTCTAATGACTTTCCATATCCGCTTTTTATAATTTCCTGCCGCTTCTATTTGTTTCTTGTAATATTCATTTTTTCTTTTGTCTATTACCTTCATAAGAGCTTTGCGGTATTCTCTGTATTCCGTTTGCGCGGCTTCATTAAACGGCTCACTAATCACTTTTTTGGCGAGCTTATTTCTGTGTCGAATTGATCGGACGAGGCTTTTTGTCACCCACGGTTTCAGTTTAATCATTTTATTTTCATTCCTTGTTACTATTTCTTTGGCGTAGCTTCTTCGACCGCTTTCTGCAGACTGCTAACCAAGTTTTTGGTAGCTTTCTCTACGTCCTTTCCGTTCAGCACCTACCCTCCCATCTTTCATTTTGTGTTATTTCTGTTACTTTGTTGTAATTGATTTGATACACGTGTATTGTCCTTTTCCGGCCCATTTTTGTTTTTCCGATATGTAGTATAGTTGTATAGTAATCTGTGATTTTCGTTTTTAGAACAGATGCGGATACGTTGTTTAGAGTTCTTTTTTTAACCAAGATGTGATCAATGCACGAACTTGTATTTTCTGTTTCCCTTGTCGTTGTTGTGATAGCTGCTACGTATCTATGTATTCCATAACATTAATATTCATAACTATTACAAGAACTTTTCATTTGCTCTCTCGATCATGAATTTTCGTGGTCATAGAATCGAAACGCTGTTTTAGCTAGTCGCAAGTGAAGTATCTACGTTGGGTAAAGAAGCAGAAATGTTTTTCGAAAAGTGTTCGTATGGAAAAATATTCAGAGTAACTGTAATACATCACGGATGCGCTAATTTTGATCGAGATGAAATAGATGCTCCGTATATAAGACAATATTTAACGCAGTGTCCTGATTTAAACACCTAAAAAGGTGATTGTCGGCGATTTTTTTTTCTTTGATAGAGAGAGATAGAACGAAGCTTCTTAATACTTCGAGTGTATTTTAAAACACATTTGAAAGGTACGAGCAAAAGGTTTTATCATACAACTGTCGCAGAACGGCAGCGTTATTAGCTGACCCGTTGACTAAAGAATATATCTTTAGTCAACAGCTGACCATCGATGGGCCTAGCCGATTGAGTCTGGAATCGGCAAGGAAGATAAAGTGCGTATTTCTTGTCCGAAATGTAAGAACTAAAATCATTATACATCATATCTTATCATCATACGTCATACATCATACATCATACATAGTATTGAAGTTCGAAACCAAAGTTTGGATGTTCGGATGTTCAGAAAGTCAACATTTTTTTTCTCTTGACGTCTTCAATCTATAGTGATCAGCTAGCCGAATTCCTCAGTCTGGAAACAACCGCGCGGTAGAGAGGACGTACGAGAATCGCGCTCCGCAGATTTCGAGTACCGGGTTCTTTACCTCCTGGATTCTGCGCTCCGGGTCCGTTTCGTGGCGCAACTCGAGTTCCAGGAGTAGCGCTCGGTAGTTTCTGTGCTCCAGGTCCGCTGCCTGGTGCTACTCGAGTTCCAGGAGAAGCGCGCGGTAGTTTCCATGCTCCAGGTCCGCTACCTGGTGAAACTCGACTTTCAGGACAAGTGCTCCGTAGTTTCTGCGCTCCAGGTCCAGTACCTGTTGAAACTCGACTTCCAGGACAAGCGCTACGTAGTTCTGACTGTCCAGGTTCTTGACCTGGTGACTTTTGACCTTCCGGACTAATTTTCAATTTTACAAGTTTGATTATTGAAAACGTCATGTTTTGTACCATCAAACCAAAATGCATGTTTCAGATAACACTTTGAATCGGAAAAAACCGAGCGACCAGGACCAACAAATTGCAATTGGTGAGTGTTTGGCATTATATAGGTACATAGGAATAGATGACAATAACGTCGTTCAATTAGAGCTAAAATTGCTGTGGTTAGTGTATCAGATCTGTTAGCACTTAGCTGGTTGTTCTGTGGTATTTTTTGTGGAAATTTATTATCATAAAATCACAATACGTTATACTTACATGCATCTGTAAACGTGATTTGTAGTATTACATAGAAAAAATCTTACGAGCAGATTCGGTTTACGTCACATGCACAAAGACGGTGTTCATTCTGTATACTGTGAAGCCAATACCAGAATTTTTTGGGGAGTCATCGTATCCCAGTCTCCCCTACAACTGTGTTATGTGTTAAAACACTGACAACGAGTAAGCGAACGCACGAGCAGAAAAATCAGTTACACTAGGCATCCGACCACGAGCGAGCTTTAGCGAGCGAGTGTTTTAAAACTTGTTATTTTTAATTCGCGCACCATTCTATTATCGATGTACCAAAATAACCCAAAAGGCAGTGATCTCGTGTTAATTGTCGAGCTAAAAGGTAAAACTTAACGATTTTTTTCTTCTGAACGAATATGAATGTGATTTAACGTATTTTATGAGTTTCTTAGTTCATCGATGATGAAAATATATGTCAATTCGAAGTAATTTTAGTTTTTACGTTTCAGACAAAAATTACGCACTCCATCTTTCCGGCCAATTCGAGATTCCAGCGACGAGGTGCTTCAATGACCAACTAATGACTTCGCCATTTTGCGACAATTGATGGTAAATAAATTTTTCTTGTACTGTCCAAATGTGAGTTGAACTACACTCGAAATTTTAAAAAGCTTCGTTAGTTATCTCCCTATAAAAAAAATAGCCGACAATCAACGTTTCGCTTGGAACTTATCGTATTTGATTGATAAAAAAAAAAAATATATGTACTTTTACCGATTTTTCATATGGCAGCATTTGAAGAATCCGGTTTCCTCTTTGAACCGACATGAAAGATAGTTTTTCTCCATTATCTGATTTCATTATTGACCTTTTTTCGGTGTTACTTGAAATTTAGCTATATAATTATTGATTGCTTTCAGCTTTTAACCATTTGTATGCTATAATAGTACAAAATTAATAATTATAATCAACTATTTTCGTGTCAACCAATAAGAAAAAGCTATGTTACTATTTGTGCACGGTGAGCATAACATTTTTATGATATTTAATGGCAATTGTAATTATATTTCATCTTGAAATTTTTCAAACTTGTCATGTTTACAGTAAATTATTTCAATCCATTTTTCGCGGAAGCCCACATTTCGTAGCTATCAATGCGCTAGAGAAATTTCTATAATTTCTTATAATTTTCTCATAATCTTCTTAGTCAAACCTGTATATGAAAAAAATATATTGATCCTCAGACAATATTTTCCACGTGTTGTAATACTGAAATTATTTATTAGTATTCGAGGTATGACCCGAGGTGGTTGGAGGTGGTCGGAAGTGTTTAAGGGAGGTTGCGGGGGATCGAGGTGGATGAGGAGAAGGACGGAAAGGAGGAGGAGGAGATAGATGAGGAGAAAAAAGTGGACGAGGAGGACGAGGATAACGAGGATTTCTGCACTGTGAGTATAACATTTTTATAATATTTCATGGCTATTGTAATTATATTTCATCTGAAATTTTTTACACTTGTCATGTTTACAATGAATTATTTAAACTCATTTCCCGCGCAAGTCCAAATTCCGTATCTATCAATGCGCTAATAAAATTTCTACAATGTTTTATAATTTTTCCATAATTTTCGTACAATGTGTCTATGCAAAAATTACATTAATGCTTACACAATATTTTTAATGTGTTCTAATACTGAAAACATTTATCAGTGATCGAGGTATAACCCGAGGTGGTTAGCCGTGGTCGTTAGAGGTGGTTGGCAGCGGTTGGAGGTGATCGGAGGTGGACGAGGAGGAGGACGAGGAAGACGAGGATTTGTGCTCGGTGAGTAAAACATTTTTATAATATTTGATGGCAATTGTAATTATATTTTATCAAAAATATTTCAAACTAGTCATGTTTACATTAAATTATTTCAATTCATTTTTCGCGCAAGCACATATTCAGTAGCTATGAATAAGCTCATATAATTTAATATATTATTAATTACTTAATTAATATTCTTATAATATTTGATGGCAATTGTAATTATGTTGTATCTGAAATTTTTCAAACTTATCATGCTTACATTAAATTATTTCAATTCATTTTTCGCGCAAGCACATATTCAGTAGCTATGAATAAGCTCATATAATTTATTATATTATTAATTAATTAATTAATATTCTTATAATATTTAATGACAATTGTCATTATATTTTATTTAAAATTTTTCAAACTTGTCACGTTTACAACAAATTATTTCAATTCATTTCTCGCGCAAGCACATGTTCAGTAGCTTCAAATGCGCTAATAAACTTGATTATATTATTAATTAATTAATTAATTATATTAATCCTTGAACAGTGTTTTTGATGTGTTCTTATACTAAAAATATTCATTACTATTCAAGGTATAACCCGAGGTAGTTCGCGGTGGTTGCGGGTGATCGAGGTGGGCGAGGAGGAGGACGAGGATGACGAGGACTTGTACACTGTGAGTATAACATTTTTATTATATTCATTAGAGTAGGAGTAGGATCAGGAGTAGGAGTAGTGGGAGTTGAAGTAGAAGTGGTAGAAGTCGGAGTAGGAATAAGAGTAGTCGTAGTAGTAGGAGTTGGAGTAGAGTAGGAGTAGAAGTAGATGTATGCGGGGAGGGGCGGGGAGGGGATATTATCATATCAAGTTATCAGTAATAAGCAATTGCGGGTAAAATATTAGCTTACTTTTGTAAGTATTTATGAATATAGCCTCTACGAATATTCATTGTTGGTATATAAGGTCTGGCAACGTACCTACTTTCTGTAAGAGATGTTGAAGATTTTCAACACAATTATGTTTCAGTTCTGTGCCCCACCTAGTGATCCACTAGTACATATCCTCCGACGTGACATCGCTCCGCTACGTACGAAGAAGAAAAGATTTATTAGGATGCAAATTGCTCCTCTCTTCTTGCCATTGTGCTTTCAGCCATTGTTGTGCTGTGTGTTTAAAATTTAGGACAGTATATAATATAGAATAACAGGTACAGCTACGAATACAGCACTACAATAAATCTTATAGAAATGAGCTCTCATTGAGATTTATCTGTATTTATAACTCGACGCGAGAAGGCAAAAATCAATGTAATGCCATCTGTAAGGTAATTGGACTCGTATTTGCACTACGAGAACTCGTTGGGCATTTTGCGGTGAAATTTGAAAAATTGTTGTACAAGAAATTAAATAACTATAAAAATGGATAAAAAATATTATCTCTAATAGTGAATGTAGCTAATACAGCTTGAACCGTATATTGATTATGTTAATGATCTATTGTGACAAGATCGGAATTAGATAAGCTCTCTAAATACTCTTTTCTAGTCTATTAATTTATATCATGTATATGTAAATGTATATTTCTTCAGTTTGTACAATCATTGCACTAGGATTACCCTTGCCATGTTTTATGGTGCGCTTGTGTAATTTGTATATTATTAACCTTACGTTTCACTCCATTTGCGACAAGTTGTTAGTGTTTACATTTCTTGGCAATTATTTATGTACATGTATGTGTATATATATATACGTATACTTATGCATGTGTATATAAATATATACACATATTTAAAACTAGACTTTTACAATAAACACAGAGGTCTTAGTATATTCACATACGGATTTCTGTGTATAGGTGTACTTGAACTAAAATATCCTTACCTCTAATACGGATTTCTTCGTAATTCGCATTTGTTTTTGTAACCCAATGTCCTACGTATAATGGCAAAAATCGAGATCCAACTTAACTGAGTCTCAAAGCCCAGTTGACATAAAAGCAGCTGTTTGATAGAAATTATAGTTTGTAGTTTACACAGCCCATTGCATGATATTTCATTATAAATACATATGTTTCAATGTATTTAGGAATAATTTATCAAATGTACAGAGGTCATGTGCAAATAATAAATGAATTCGACCGCAGTTTGATGTATTCATTGGAGCTTTAACAATAAATTTAAGCTTTGTTACTTCTTTTATTTTATTATGGATAATCAAAAACATTTCCGACTATTCGTGCTGTGGAAGCATGGGGATTAAACCAAATGTAGCAAAAGATTAGAAACAGTGTATGTAGAGTACGGGTATTTTTCTAATAATGCAAACACGTGCCGCTAGCTTAGTTTTGACATATCTAGAATACCACGCCTTGCGAATTAGCTTTCCAGACAGAGATGAATGATGAATTTTAAGGACTGCATTATCGTTGTTGAATACTCTATGCTTCATGGGAAAAGAAAATCTGTAACGATAAAATTGATGCACCGGATCGTCGTCGACTTTAACTTTCGAAATGTCCTACCATTTCCGAACACCTCCAACCATCCTATCTACCTATATTACTAGATTAGCTATGATATGAAAAGAGAAGTATTTTTCATTTCGAAATGGGATTTTATTCGACGCGCCCTCGATGTATTCCATAACATTAGTATTCATAATTATTCCAACAACTTTTCATTTGCTCTCTCGATCTTGAATTTTCATAGGCATAGAATCGAAACGCTGTTTTAGCTGGTCGCAAGTGAAGCATCTGCGTTGGGTGGAGGAGCAGAATTGTTTTTCGAAAAGTATTCGGATGGAAAAAAATTCAGAGTAACTGTAATACATCACGGATACGCTAATTTTGAACGAGATGAAATGGATGCTTCGTATATGAGACAGTATTTAACGCTGCGTAGTGGTTTAAAGACCTAGAAAGGTGATAGGGAGAGAAAGAACGACGCTTCTTAACACTTCGAGTGTATTTTAACACACATTTGAAAGATACGAGCGAAATTTTTCATCATCCAACTGTCGCAGAACGGCAGCGTTATTAGCCGACCCGTTCACTGAAGAATATATCTGCAGTCAACGGCTGACCATCGAAGGGACTGGTCGCTTGAGTCTGGAATCGGCAGGAGAGATAAAGTGTGTATTTCTTGTATGAAACGTGAAAACTAAAATCATTATACATCATATCATATCATCATACATCATACATCATACATCATACATCGTACATCGTACATCATACATCATACATCGTACATCATACATCATACATCATCATACGTAGTATTACAGTTCGAAACCAAAGTTTGAATTTTCGGATGTTCGGAAAGTGACGTCACCAATCTAAAATCGGCTAGCCGAGTTCCTCAGTCGGGTAACAACCGCGCAGTAGAGCGGACGGATGAGAGTCGCGCTCCGCAAATTTCGAGTACCGGGTTCTCAACCTCACGGATCCCGCGCTTCGGGCCGCTACGTATTTCGAGTACCGGGTTCTCAACCTCCCGGATCCCGCGCTTCGGGTCCGCTACGCGGTGAAGCTCGACTTCCAGGATAAGCGCTCCGTGGTTCCTGGTTCATGTTTACAATAAATTATTTCAATTCGTTTTTCGCGCAAGCCGAAATTCAGTAACTGTCAGTCCGCTAATAAAATTTCTCGACTTCCAGGATAAGCGCTCCGTGGTTCCTGGTTCATGTTTACAATAAATTATTTCAATTCGTTTTTCGCGCAAGCCGAAATTCAGTAACTGTCAGTCCGCTAATAAAATTTCTCGACTTCCAGGATAAGCGCTCCGTGGTTCCTGGTTCATGTTTACAATAAATTATTTCAATTCGTTTTTCGCGCAAGCCGAAATTCAGTAACTGTCAGTCCGCTAATAAAATTTCTCGACTTCCAGGATAAGCGCTCCGTGGTTCCTGGTTCATGTTTACAATAAATTATTTCAATTCGTTTTTCGCGCAAGCCGAAATTCAGTAGCTGTCAGTCCGCTAATAAAATTTCTCGACTTCCAGGATAAGCGCTCCGTGGTTCCTGGTTCATGTTTACAATAAATTATTTCAATTCGTTTTTCGCGCAAGCCGAAATTCAGTAGCTGTCAGTCCGCTAATAAAATTTCTCGACTTCCAGGATAAGCGCTCCGTGGTTCCTGGTTCATGTTTACAATAAATTATTTCAATTCGTTTTTCGCGCAAGCCGAAATTCAGTAACTGTCAGTCCGCTAATAAAATTTCTCGACTTCCAGGATAAGCGCTCCGTGGTTCCTGGTTCATGTTTACAATAAATTATTTCAATTCGTTTTTCGCGCAGGCCGAAATTCAGTAACTGTCAGTCCGCTAATAAAATTTCTCGACTTCCAGGATAAGCGCTCCGTGGTTCCTGGTTCATGTTTACAATAAATTATTTCAATTCGTTTTTCGCGCAAGCCGAAATTCAGTAACTGTCAGTCCGCTAATAAAATTTCTCGACTTCCAGGATAAGCGCTCCGTGGTTCCTGGTTCATGTTTACAATAAATTATTTCAATTCGTTTTTCGCGCAAGCCGAAATTCAGTAGCTGTCAGTCCGCTAATAAAATTTCTCGACTTCCAGGATAAGCGCTCCGTGGTTCCTGGTTCATGTTTACAATAAATTATTTCAATTCGTTTTTCGCGCAAGCCGAAATTCAGTAGCTGTCAGTCCGCTAATAAAATTTCTCGACTTCCAGGATAAGCGCTCCGTGGTTCCTGGTTCATGTTTACAATAAATTATTTCAATTCGTTTTTCGCGCAAGCCGAAATTCAGTAGCTGTCAGTCCGCTAATAAAATTTCTCGACTTCCAGGATAAGCGCTCCGTGGTTCCTGGTTCATGTTTACAATAAATTATTTCAATTCGTTTTTCGCGCAAGCCGAAATTCAGTAGCTGTCAGTCCGCTAATAAAATTTCTCGACTTCCAGGATAAGCGCTCCGTGGTTCCTGGTTCATGTTTACAATAAATTATTTCAATTCGTTTTTCGCGCAAGCCGAAATTCAATAGCTGTCAGTACGCTAATAAAATTTCTATAACTTTATAATCTTCTCATAATCTTTTTGGTAAAATATGTCGATAAAAAAATTATATTAAACCTTACACATTATTTTTGATTTGTTCTCATGCTGAAAATATTTATTAGTATTCGAGGTATAACTCGAGGTGGTTGGCGGTGGTCGTTGGAGGTGGATGGGGGTGGTTGCGGGTAATCTCGGTGATTCAGGAGGAGGAGGACGAGGATTTGTGCTGGGTGAGTAAAACACTTTTATAACATTTGATGGCAATTGTAATTATATTTCATCTGAAATATTACAAACTTGTCACGTTTACAATAAATTATTTCAATTCATCTTTCGTGCAAGCACATATTCAGTAGCTATGAATAATCTTGTACAATTTATTATATTATTAATTAATTAATTAGTATTCTTATAATATTTAATGGCAATTGTAATTATATTTCATCTGAAATATTACAAACTTGTCACGTTTACAATAAATTATTTCAATTCATATTTCGTGCAAGCACATATTCAGTAGCTATGAATAATCTTGTACAATTCATTATAATATTAGATAATTGATTAATTACATTAATCCTTACACAATATTTTTGATGTGTTCCTATACTGAAAATATTCATTACTATTCCAGGTATTACCCGAGGTGGTCGGAGGTGGACGAGGAGGAGGACGAGCTGGACGAGGAGGAGGACCAGGTGGACGAGGAGGAGGACGAGGTGGCCGAGGAGGAGGCGGGGTGGGTCGTGGGAGAGGACCTCTCCTCTCCTCAGAGGAGGGGAGGGGGAGGGGCAGTGAAGGGGGAGAGGTGGGCGGGGAGGGGGAAGGGAAGGGAAGGGAAGGGAAGGGGGGAAGGGGAGGGGAGGGGAGGGTGGCGGGGCGGGGCCGGGAGGGGGAGGAGGAGGGGGAGGGAAGGGGGAGGGGGAGGGAGGGGGGGGAGGGAGGGAGGGAGGGAGGGAGGGCGGGCGGGCGGGAGGGAGGGAGGGAGGGCGGGCGGGAGGGAGGGAGGGAGGGAGGGAGAGAGAGAGAGTGGCGGACGGATGTCAATGCGAGCCCGTTAGAGTTAATAGAGCAGTACACCCCCCCCCCCTCCCCGCGCCCTCCCTCCCTCCCTCCCTCCCTCCCGCCCGCCCTCCCTCCCGCCCGCCCTCCCTCCCTCCCTCCCTCCCCCTTCCCTCCCCCTCCTCCTCCCCCTCCCGGCCCCGCCCCGCCACCCTCCCCTCCCCTCCCCTTCCCCCCTTCCCTTCCCTTCCCTTCCCTTCCCCCTCCCCGCCCACCTCTCCCCCTTCACTGCCCCTCCCCCTCCCCTCCTCTGAGGAGAGGAGAGGTCCTCTCCCACGACCCACCCCGCCTCCTCCTCGGCCACCTCGTCCTCCTCCTCGTCCACCTGGTCCTCCTCCTCGTCCAGCTCGTCCTCCTCCTCGTCCACCTCCGACCACCTCGGGTAATACCTGGAATAGTAATGAATATTTTCAGTATAGGAACACATCAAAAATATTGTGTAAGGATTAATGTAATTAATCAATTATCTAATATTATAATGAATTGTACAAGATTATTCATAGCTACTGAATATGTGCTTGCACGAAATATGAATTGAAATAATTTATTGTAAACGTGACAAGTTTGTAATATTTCAGATGAAATATAATTACAATTGCCATTAAATATTATAAGAATACTAATTAATTAATTAATAATATAATAAATTGTACAAGATTATTCATAGCTACTGAATATGTGCTTGCACGAAAGATGAATTGAAATAATTTATTGTAAACGTGACAAGTTTGTAATATTTCAGATGAAATATAATTACAATTGCCATCAAATGTTATAAAAGTGTTTTACTCACCCAGCACAAATCCTCGTCCTCCTCCTCCTGAATCACCGAGATTACCCGCAACCACCCCCATCCACCTCCAACGACCACCGCCAACCACCTCGAGTTATACCTCGAATACTAATAAATATTTTCAGCATGAGAACAAATCAAAAATAATGTGTAAGGTTTAATATAATTTTTTTATCGACATATTTTACCAAAAAGATTATGAGAAGATTATAAAGTTATAGAAATTTTATTAGCGTACTGACAGCTATTGAATTTCGGCTTGCGCGAAAAACGAATTGAAATAATTTATTGTAAACATGAACCAGGAACCACGGAGCGCTTATCCTGGAAGTCGAGAAATTTTATTAGCGGACTGACAGCTACTGAATTTCGGCTTGCGCGAAAAACGAATTGAAATAATTTATTGTAAACATGAACCAGGAACCACGGAGCGCTTATCCTGGAAGTCGAGAAATTTTATTAGCGGACTGACAGCTACTGAATTTCGGCTTGCGCGAAAAACGAATTGAAATAATTTATTGTAAACATGAACCAGGAACCACGGAGCGCTTATCCTGGAAGTCGAGAAATTTTATTAGCGGACTGACAGCTACTGAATTTCGGCTTGCGCGAAAAACGAATTGAAATAATTTATTGTAAACATGAACCAGGAACCACGGAGCGCTTATCCTGGAAGTCGAGAAATTTTATTAGCGGACTGACAGCTACTGAATTTCGGCTTGCGCGAAAAACGAATTGAAATAATTTATTGTAAACATGAACCAGGAACCACGGAGCGCTTATCCTGGAAGTCGAGAAATTTTATTAGCGGACTGACAGTTACTGAATTTCGGCTTGCGCGAAAAACGAATTGAAATAATTTATTGTAAACATGAACCAGGAACCACGGAGCGCTTATCCTGGAAGTCGAGAAATTTTATTAGCGGACTGACAGTTACTGAATTTCGGCCTGCGCGAAAAACGAATTGAAATAATTTATTGTAAACATGAACCAGGAACCACGGAGCGCTTATCCTGGAAGTCGAGAAATTTTATTAGCGGACTGACAGTTACTGAATTTCGGCTTGCGCGAAAAACGAATTGAAATAATTTATTGTAAACATGAACCAGGAACCACGGAGCGCTTATCCTGGAAGTCGAGAAATTTTATTAGCGGACTGACAGCTACTGAATTTCGGCTTGCGCGAAAAACGAATTGAAATAATTTATTGTAAACATGAACCAGGAACCACGGAGCGCTTATCCTGGAAGTCGAGAAATTTTATTAGCGGACTGACAGCTACTGAATTTCGGCTTGCGCGAAAAACGAATTGAAATAATTTATTGTAAACATGAACCAGGAACCACGGAGCGCTTATCCTGGAAGTCGAGAAATTTTATTAGCGGACTGACAGTTACTGAATTTCGGCTTGCGCGAAAAACGAATTGAAATAATTTATTGTAAACATGAACCAGGAACCACGGAGCGCTTATCCTGGAAGTCGAGAAATTTTATTAGCGGACTGACAGTTACTGAATTTCGGCTTGCGCGAAAAACGAATTGAAATAATTTATTGTAAACATGAACCAGGAACCACGGAGCGCTTATCCTGGAAGTCGAGAAATTTTATTAGCGGACTGACAGTTACTGAATTTCGGCTTGCGCGAAAAACGAATTGAAATAATTTATTGTAAACATGAACCAGGAACCACGGAGCGCTTATCCTGGAAGTCGAGCTTCACCGCGTAGCGGACCCGAAGCGCGGGATCCGGGAGGTTGAGAACCCGGTACTCGAAATACGTAGCGGCCCGAAGCGCGGGATCCGTGAGGTTGAGAACCCGGTACTCGAAATTTGCGGAGCGCGACTCTCATCCGTCCGCTCTACTGCGCGGTTGTTACCCGACTGAGGAACTCGGCTAGCCGATTTTAGATTGGTGACGTCACTTTCCGAACATCCGAAAATTCAAACTTTGGTTTCGAACTGTAATACTACGTATGATGATGTATGATGTATGATGTACGATGTATGATGTATGATGTACGATGTACGATGTATGATGTATGATGTATGATGTATGATGATATGATATGATGTATAATGATTTTAGTTTTCACGTTTCATACAAGAAATACACACTTTATCTCTCCTGCCGATTCCAGACTCAAGCGACCAGTCCCTTCGATGGTCAGCCGTTGACTGCAGATATATTCTTCAGTGAACGGGTCGGCTAATAACGCTGCCGTTCTGCGACAGTTGGATGATGAAAAATTTCGCTCGTATCTTTCAAATGTGTGTTAAAATACACTCGAAGTGTTAAGAAGCGTCGTTCTTTCTCTCCCTATCACCTTTCTAGGTCTTTAAACCACTACGCAGCGTTAAATACTGTCTCATATACGAAGCATCCATTTCATCTCGTTCAAAATTAGCGTATCCGTGATGTATTACAGTTACTCTGAATTTTTTTCCATCCGAATACTTTTCGAAAAACAATTCTGCTCCTCCACCCAACGCAGATGCTTCACTTGCGACCAGCTAAAACAGCGTTTCGATTCTATGCCTATGAAAATTCAAGATCGAGAGAGCAAATGAAAAGTTGTTGGAATAATTATGAATACTAATGTTATGGAATACATCGAGGGCGCGTCGAATAAAATCCCATTTCGAAATGAAAAATACTTCTCTTTTCATATCATAGCTAATCTAGTAATATAGGTAGATAGGATGGTTGGAGGTGTTCGGAAATGGTAGGACATTTCGAAAGTTAAAGTCGACGACGATCCGGTGCATCAATTTTATCGTTACAGATTTTCTTTTCCCATGAAGCATAGAGTATTCAACAACGATAATGCAGTCCTTAAAATTCATCATTCATCTCTGTCTGGAAAGCTAATTCGCAAGGCGTGGTATTCTAGATATGTCAAAACTAAGCTAGCGGCACGTGTTTGCATTATTAGAAAAATACCCGTACTCTACATACACTGTTTCTAATCTTTTGCTACATTTGGTTTAATCCCCATGCTTCCACAGCACGAATAGTCGGAAATGTTTTTGATTATCCATAATAAAATAAAAGAAGTAACAAAGCTTAAATTTATTGTTAAAGCTCCAATGAATACATCAAACTGCGGTCGAATTCATTTATTATTTGCACATGACCTCTGTACATTTGATAAATTATTCCTAAATACATTGAAACATATGTATTTATAATGAAATATCATGCAATGGGCTGTGTAAACTACAAACTATAATTTCTATCAAACAGCTGCTTTTATGTCAACTGGGCTTTGAGACTCAGTTAAGTTGGATCTCGATTTTTGCCATTATACGTAGGACATTGGGTTACAAAAACAAATGCGAATTACGAAGAAATCCGTATTAGAGGTAAGGATATTTTAGTTCAAGTACACCTATACACAGAAATCCGTATGTGAATATACTAAGACCTCTGTGTTTATTGTAAAAGTCTAGTTTTAAATATGTGTATATATTTATATACACATGCATAAGTATACGTATATATATATACACATACATGTACATAAATAATTGCCAAGAAATGTAAACACTAACAACTTGTCGCAAATGGAGTGAAACGTAAGGTTAATAATATACAAATTACACAAGCGCACCATAAAACATGGCAAGGGTAATCCTAGTGCAATGATTGTACAAACTGAAGAAATATACATTTACATATACATGATATAAATTAATAGACTAGAAAAGAGTATTTAGAGAGCTTATCTAATTCCGATCTTGTCACAATAGATCATTAACATAATCAATATACGGTTCAAGCTGTATTAGCTACATTCACTATTAGAGATAATATTTTTTATCCATTTTTATAGTTATTTAATTTCTTGTACAACAATTTTTCAAATTTCACCGCAAAATGCCCAACGAGTTCTCGTAGTGCAAATACGAGTCCAATTACCTTACAGATGGCATTACATTGATTTTTGCCTTCTCGCGTCGAGTTATAAATACAGATAAATCTCAATGAGAGCTCATTTCTATAAGATTTATTGTAGTGCTGTATTCGTAGCTGTACCTGTTATTCTATATTATATACTGTCCTAAATTTTAAACACACAGCACAACAATGGCTGAAAGCACAATGGCAAGAAGAGAGGAGCAATTTGCATCCTAATAAATCTTTTCTTCTTCGTACGTAGCGGAGCGATGTCACGTCGGAGGATATGTACTAGTGGATCACTAGGTGGGGCACAGAACTGAAACATAATTGTGTTGAAAATCTTCAACATCTCTTACAGAAAGTAGGTACGTTGCCAGACCTTATATACCAACAATGAATATTCGTAGAGGCTATATTCATAAATACTTACAAAAGTAAGCTAATATTTTACCCGCAATTGCTTATTACTGATAACTTGATATGATAATATCCCCTCCCCGCCCCTCCCCGCATACATCTACTTCTACTCCTACTCTACTCCAACTCCTACTACTACGACTACTCTTATTCCTACTCCGACTTCTACCACTTCTACTTCAACTCCCACTACTCCTACTCCTGATCCTACTCCTACTCTAATGAATATAATAAAAATGTTATACTCACAGTGTACAAGTCCTCGTCATCCTCGTCCTCCTCCTCGCCCACCTCGATCACCCGCAACCACCGCGAACTACCTCGGGTTATACCTTGAATAGTAATGAATATTTTTAGTATAAGAACACATCAAAAACACTGTTCAAGGATTAATATAATTAATTAATTAATTAATAATATAATCAAGTTTATTAGCGCATTTGAAGCTACTGAACATGTGCTTGCGCGAGAAATGAATTGAAATAATTTGTTGTAAACGTGACAAGTTTGAAAAATTTTAAATAAAATATAATGACAATTGTCATTAAATATTATAAGAATATTAATTAATTAATTAATAATATAATAAATTATATGAGCTTATTCATAGCTACTGAATATGTGCTTGCGCGAAAAATGAATTGAAATAATTTAATGTAAGCATGATAAGTTTGAAAAATTTCAGATACAACATAATTACAATTGCCATCAAATATTATAAGAATATTAATTAAGTAATTAATAATATATTAAATTATATGAGCTTATTCATAGCTACTGAATA